>NC_136991.1:5575000-5590000 GCF_032717465.1 Coenobita brevimanus | reverse complement strand
CAAAAGAAACAATTCCCATCTCTCTCACATTCTCTAATGCATATTCATGAATCAAAGAAGAAACCTTAAGTACTGTTTTCTCACTTCCATCTTCCATGCTCCCTCATAGCTCATTCTACTTCCACTTTTGCATCTTTTTTTTTTTTTCCAAGTTATCACACTCATCCTGCGCCTATGTTGCTTCCCATCTTCCTCCCCATAACTTCTTCCTTCCTCGTTTTGTTCCTTTAAATTTCTCTCCATATTAAGCATCAACCCAAATCTAACTATTTTTCTTCCCTCTCACATCCTCCCCTTTCTGACCTCATACCTATAAAAAAAAAAAAAATCCATTTCACGCATTATTCTTATCTTCCTTTCCATTTTTCTTTCCTTCAAAATCCCTCTGCTTTCAGGCCTGCACTTGAGTCGCAATTAATTCTACTCTTCTTCCCTCCTATCTCACCTCTGACTGTGTTCTCTTTCATCCCTCTCATTTTCTCTCTCTCTCTCTCTCTCTCCCCCCTCTTTCTTATTTTTCAGCGCTCTTTCTTCAGTTTCTCTCTCTCTCTCTCTCTCTCTCTCTCTCTCTCTCTCTCTCTCTCTCTCTCTCTCTCTCTCTCCATTTTTTCCTACGCTGTTTCTTCAAATTTTTCTCTCTTTTTCACCTCACTAAATTTTCCCTCCATCCTCTAATGCTCCGCCCTTTCATCTAACCCTCCCCCTCCTCCCTTTTTTTTTTCTTCGCTTTCTCACTGTTAACCTACCATATATTTTTCTTTACTTCTTTTTCCCCTCTAACCTAATCTATTTTTTACTCTTCCCCATTTCCACTCCCACACCTTGTTCTTCCCTTCCACTTCCTGCCATTTTACCTCCCCCTTTTCCATCCTACCTTTCTTCCTTCATTCCTTCTTACCTTTCTTCCCTCCTTCCTTTCTACCTTTCTTCCTTCATTCCTTCCTACCTTTGTTCCTTCCTACCTTTCTTCTTTCATTCCTTCCTACCTTTCTTCCCTCACGCCTTTCTACCTTCTTCCTTCAATCCTTCCTACCTTTCTTCCCTCATTCCTTTCTACATCTCTTCCTTCATTCCATCCCTCTTCTTCCTTCACCTTTAACTCCGTCGTTGATGCGTGGGTTTGATGACCTACCTGCAAAGAGAACAGAAATTTAATTAATAAACTGAGTATGGTTAAATATGTGTCCATCACAGTTTAAAAATTATTACCTCTAACCTGTATTACGTCTCTCTCTCTCTCTCTCTCTCTCTCTCTCTCTTTCCTGATTTCAGCCCTTCAAATAGAAACCCTAGAACTTAAAAGGACTTCTTTTTTCTTTCTTCCTACTTCTCTCCCCTCTCTTTCCTTTATTTCTCCTCTGCTTTAACTTTTACCTATTTCTCCCCTACCTCTTCCACTTTTTCACTCTACCCCTCCTTCCCTTCCTCTTCCTCTTCCATTTATTCTTCCTTCTTCTTCATCCTTCTCCTCGACATCTTCATTTTCTCCTTCTATCACTTCTCTGTCTTCCTCCTTTTCTTTGGTTCCTTCTCTTCTTCCTTTTGTTACTTTTTCTCTTCTTCTGCGTCTTTCTATCCCTCTTATTCTTCCTCTCGCGGTTTTCCTCTATTCTTTCTCCCTCCTACCTTTCCTCTTCTTCATCGTCCTCTTCCTCCTGCTCATCCACTTCCCTCTCCCCACATTTCCTTCCCTTTTCTCCCCCATCTCCCCATTTGTTCACCCCAGCACGTACCGATGAGCTCCCTGTCTGAGTTCAAGTCTCTCTCTCTCTCTCTCTCTCTCTCTCTCTCTCCGTAAAGACAGAAAGATAAGGATAAAAATATATTCATAAAGTCTGTACTGGATCTTCCGTCTCTCGTCATTTTCATTTCATCCTTGGTTCATTAGATCTTATCTTTCTCTCCCTTCTTTCTCTTCCTCCTTCCTACCTTCTCTCTTCCATTTCTTCCCCTGTGCAACTCTCCTCTCTCTCTCTTCCTTCTCTTTCTTCCTTCCTTCCTTCCTATCTGTATGTCTCTCCTTTCCTTCCCTCCAATTTTATTAATTTCTCCGTCCCCTATGCAACCCTCTCTGTAGCAGTAGTAGTAGTTGTTCCCTAGGCAGTCTGGCCGAACAGCCCCGAGTCCCTTAGGAAGGCCATGGCCGAGACCGGGTTTTCCCACAGAGCTCTCAAAGAGTGTATGTTGCGTTGTTGGCGTAGGTGATTGTGTGCAATGCAGTCTTCCATAATGTGCTTAATAGTATGGGGTGCTGTGTTGCATCCTGGACAGGCATCAGTGAAGGAGTCATCCAGCCTCTTCTCCCCCTGCCTTACTCTATCCCTTTCCCTCCCTCTCCTTAGATCTCTTTCCCTGCCTCTCCCTTGATCCTTTTCCCTCCCTATCGCTATCCCACTGCTTAAGACAACAGCACCTACCCTCTCCCCTCATCATCTGCATTCCTTCCTATGCCTCTCTCTTCTATCCCTCTTCCTTTGCCCCTCTCTTTCTTTCTTTCATTCCTTCATTCCTTTCTCTTCCTTGTGTACTATTGTGCAACTCTTGTCCTCTCCTTCTCCTTCCCCTTTCCTTACCTATCTTCCCCTCCTTCCAGAATCCCTCTTTCCTCTAACCTTCACCTCTCCCCCTCCCCATGACAAAAACAATAGCCCACCACAATAATAACTCCATCTTCTCACATGCCTCCCAGTGAAGGTATTCCTATTCATTGTCTTGCTAGTGGTGAGGTTAGGTTAAGTTAGGTTGTTAGGTTAGGTTAGGTTAGATTGGACTAATAGATTAATAATATTTGATCTAATTAAAATATATTAGGTTAGGTTTCGTTAGGTTCTGTCAAATTCTCTCCTTCTCTTCCTCTCTCCTCTCCTTTGTTCCTTTCATTTTCCTTAGCCCTTCCTATCCCTCTCCCTTTAATCTTCTCCTCTACAACCCTCTTTTCCTCCTTTCCCCTCGCTCTCTTTCCCTTTCTTCCTTCTTTTCCTCCTTCCTTCCTTTCTTCCTCTCTCACCCCTTTATCAGTTCCCTTTCTCTCCATCTCTTTCATCCTTTTCTCCTTCCTTCCTCCCCTCCCCTATGTCAGTTAATTTACTCTCCCTCTCTTTCAACCTTCTCTCCATCCTTCCTCCCTCTCTCCGATATCAGTCCCCTTACTTTTCTTCCCTTGTATTCTTCTTTCCTTCCTTCTTCCTTCTCTCCTATGCCAGTCCAATTTCTTTCCCTCTTTTGCATCCTTCTTTCCCTCCTTCCTCCCTCCTCCCCTCTCTTTCTTTCTTCTATCCTTCATTCCTCCTCCTCCCAAATAACATTCCCTTTCTCTCCTTCCCTTCCTTCCTCCATATGTCCTCTCATTCCTCTACCATCCCTCCTTCTCTCCCTCCCTCTGCCAAAGACTATAGTCCCCCTAAGACATATCAACGCCCCCTTGACTCCCCTCCCTCCCTCAACGCCCCCTCGACTCCCTTCCCTCCCTATGTCAGCTATATTCCCTACCATGCCTCCTGACGAAGGTACTCTCATCTTCTGTCTTGCTAGAGGTACCGACACACTAATTGGGTGTCTGCGAGGGTGTGTGTCGGCTTACATAGCATCCAGGAATGTTGGTGTGGTGTGGTGTGGTGTGGTGTGGTGTGGTGTGGTGTGGTGTGGTGTGGTGTGGTCTGGTCTGGTCTGGTCTGGTGTGGTGTGACTTTTGTTCTGCTTTGTTTGGGTTGCGTTTGGCTGAGTTGGGAAGGGAAGGGAAAAGAAGGGCTGGGTTGGGTTGGGTTGGGTTATGTCGGTTAGGTGAGCTTTTCTTGGTTTAAGGAGGCATTCGAGTGGGTTACGTTAGGTTAGGTTAGGAGTGAGTTGGGTTGGTGTAAGTTCCGGCTCACTAATTGGGTGTCTGCAAGAGTATCTGCTGGCTTACATGGCACTGCGGAATGCTGCGGTGGCGAGAGGATGGTGTGTTGTGGTGTGGTGTGATACAGTGCGGTGTGGTGTGGTGTGGTAGGGTATGGTGTGGTGTGATGTGGTGTGGTGAGGTATAGTGTGGTGTGGTGTGGATGGGTTAGGTTGGGCTCGTCTGGTTTGGTCCTTGTTTATTTTTATTTAGGCTTGATTTAGTCTGTTAAAAGTTAAACCAGGTTATTGTTAAAGTTCATTTTAGACCGGAATGGAACGGGTTAATCTAGGTTCAGTTGGGTCTATTAGTATGAGTAATGACAGGTTTACTTGATGCAGGCTTTCAGTGATTTCTGGCTAGGTTTAATTTAGATTGGAATGGGTTCTGCCAGGTCAGGTTATAAACTAAGAGACTGGCATAACATCGCTGACAAATTCATCATTATCATCATCATCATCATCATCATCATCATCATCATCATCGGGGCTCGTATTCCCACCTGAAGATGAGGTCATATCCAGAGAAATATGTGAAGAGAAAGCAAGAAAATGGGAGAACTATCAATACAGAATGAGTCACACAATCATTCACACATCATTCAAGTACCCGGAATCCTGATTTAACCTCACAGACAAGTACAGTAAGAGAAAATGCGGAGCTAATGCAAGAGAAAGGAAGACTAACGTTAAAGGCGAGGTCATTGCTCTAAACACCCACCTCTCATCACAAAACACCAGCATGCCATCATCTCGCTCTTTATGCATCCCTAATGTCTTGTTTTCGTGGGTGAGTTAAAGGCATTTGCAAGGATCATGAGCCCCTTATTCGCCTGCTTACCGCACATACAGGAGCCACGATGGTTGGGGGAATAGTGAATGCATGGATCTAACCTCTCTTGTACGATGTTATTTTGTGCTACCCCTGTATGATCTTACGCAACTCTGACATGACTAGAATATTATGTGCTTCATTCTGAGCACAGACTTGACAACCCGTTCCCTAGGCCCCCTCAGACCCCTTACAGACCACACACCTCGAATAGCCTACGAGTATTTGCTACGACTCTCAATCTGCAATCAGGGCGAGCGTGATGTAATGGTACCGGTAGATATTTTTCCAGTGGTTTTTCTGGCATGTCGCGAGGTCCTGTGGAGGAGTAGAAAAAGTCTGTTCTGACAAAATGCATATAATCAAACTTGCCTACACCAGCCTAGGATCGAACGCGTGTCCTTTCGGATGGCAGATTATTCCCCAACCACTTCATAGCGGTTTTTCCTGAACACGTATACGAAGCCAGAACACGTGCATGAGCCAGGAAGCATGCATGGAGGGAACAAGGACATGTGTATGGGAGCAAGGACACGTACATCCGAGCCAGGACACATGTGTGGGAGCAAGGCACGTGCATCCGAGTCAGGACACGTACATGGGGGCAAGGACATGTGCATCAGAGAAAGGACAGGTGCATGGGACCAAGAACACGTACATCCATCATTCATTCATTCATTGCCAGACGCCATGTATCCCAGACAGGGTGGCCAAGGGCTTAGAGTTAATTGTTTTACAGGGAGGGGCACTAATCCTCCACCAACCCCACTTGACGTAGGGATGCCAACAGCATCTGGTGTTCCCAGGCGGTCACCCATCCAAGTACTAACCAGACCCAACGTTGCTTAACTTCGCTGATCGAACGGGAAGCGGTGTACTCAACGTGGTATGGCCGTTGGCAACACGTACATCATAGCCAGTAAATGTGCATGGGAGCCAGGACACGTGCATGGGAAGAAGTATACGCGCATCAGACCCAGGACATGTGCAGTAAACCAACGGCATATGCAGGAGAGCCACGATGTGTGCAAAAGAGCCAGGACACGTGCAGAACGCTCAGGACACGTGCTGAATTCCTAGGACACGTGCACGAAGAACAGAAAGCACGATACTGTATAAGGTACGTGTGGGGGGGCACCAATAGCGAGCTCTGACTCCTCCTTCCCTCCTCTCCACTTCCCTTTTTCCCCCTCCCCAAGAATCCACTTTTCCCAACCACTCTCCTTTTTCTCTCTCCTCTCTTGCTCCCCCTTTCTCTTTCCCTCTCTTTCCTTCAGTCCTCCACTCTCCCTTTCTCTCCCCCTTACCAACTTGCTCTCCCCCCCCTCTGTCCCCTTTCCCCTCAGTTTCCCCTTTTCTCTTCCCTCTTCCTATCTCCCTTTCCCTCTTTTGTCCCCCTCCTGTCTCCGTTTCCCTCCTAGCTTTCTCCTCCTATTTCCCCTTCCCTTTTTCTTCCCCATTCCTGTCTCATCTTCCTTCCTTTCTCCTCCCTTCCTGTCTCACTTCCTTTCATTTCTTCCTCCCTCCTCACCAATCTTTTCTTCCTCCCTCCTGCCTCATCTTCCTAACTTCCCCCCACTTGCCTCACCTTCCTTTTTTTTGCTCTTTCCTGTCTCCCCTTCCTTCCTTTTTTTCTTTTTCCTGTCTCCCATTCCTTCCTTTCTTTCTTTTTCCTGTCTCCCCTTCCTTCTTTTCTTTCTCTTTCCTGTCTCCCCTTCCCCCCCCTCCCGTCTCCTCCCCTCTCCCCACGTGCCGTACCGCCACTATACGTGCATGGGGTGCGGGGAGGGAGGGGGGTGACGGGTTACGGGTTACGTGTGTGGGGTGTCAATGAAGGCCACTTGGATTTGTTGTGCTAACTTGTTCCCAGGGGGGGCACCGCTCCTCGCACCAGTTCTGACCCACCTCTGTACCTCTCCCACCATACCCCTCCCCTCCCCACACCCCCATACCTCTCCTCTCCCCACTCTCCCATACCCCTCCTCTTCCCACTGCCCCATACCCCTCCTCTCCCCCATACCCCTCCTCTCCCCACTCCCCCATACCCCTCCTCTCCCCACACCCCCATTCCCTTTCTACCACTCTTTCCC
This sequence comes from Coenobita brevimanus, assembly GCF_032717465.1. Lineage (NCBI taxonomy): Eukaryota > Metazoa > Arthropoda > Malacostraca > Decapoda > Coenobitidae > Coenobita > Coenobita brevimanus. The sequence goes on along the minus strand of NC_136991.1, from coordinate 5,583,202 downwards.
ATCCCCCTCCTCTTCTCTCTCCTCCATCCACCTTCTACCTCTCTTCTCTTACCCCTGTTTACCCTTCTCCTCCACACATTCCTCCGCTCTCTTCTGCTTTCTATACTTTTTCCTTTCCTTTTCCTATCACCTCTCCCACTTTACATGATCCTCCTCCTTCTCCTCCTCCTCCTTCTCCTCCTCCTTCTCCTCCTCCTCCTTCTCCTCCTCCTTACCCTCTCCTTTCTTTACCCCTCTCCACCTGCCCTTATCTCCCTCCTTTACCCCTCCCCACCTGTCCCTACCTCCCTCCTCTCCACCCATTGTCCCCACTTTTGTCTCACATTCCCTTTATTTCCTCTCTTTTCTTTTTCTCCTCTCCTCCCTCTCTTTTACTACTCCTGTACTCCCTCCCCCCCATCTTTTCCTCTTCTCCTTTACCCCTCTCATCTTTCCCCTTCCCCTAAAACCAACGAAAGAAGGAAGGGGTAAAGTGGAAGAGAAGGAAAAGGGAGGGCTGAGGAAAGACGGAGGAAAGCTCAAAGAGATGAGGGGGAGGTGGGGGGAAATGGAGAGGGGGGAGAGGGGGGGAAGGGAAGACGGAAAGAGGAAGGGGAAATGGGGTGTACCTGTACTTACGAGGTTTAGAGTACTTAATATTTATTCATAACTACACACACACACACACACACACACACACACACAGACGGGGGGCACAAACTTAGTGAGAAATACGCATTTAAATAACCATAAAACACACACACACACACACACACACACACACACACACACACACACACACACACACACACACACACACACACACACACACACACAGAATAGCTTCAGTTTTGTGTTGTTCTCTACCGGCCATGTCCAGCATCCGCCACGTTGGAGACGAGGTGAAAACAATGGCAAGGCTGAGAGGCGAAGTGTGTGTGTGTGTGTGTGTGTGTGTGTGTGTGTGTGTGTGTGTGTGTGTGTGTGTGTGTGTGTGTGTTTTACGGTTATTTAAGTGCGTATTTCTAAGTTTGTGCCTGTGTGTGTGTGTGTGTGTGTGTGTGTGTGTGTGTGTGTGTGTGTGTGTGTGTGTGATAATCCCCAACACACACCGTGCAACCCAGAACACACGACTAAATTAAGACTCTTGATTAGCACTTATTTTATGAAGATTTTTTCCGTGGTTAATCCGGGGGTGGAAGTGGGGGAGGAGAGAGGCGAATAGAGGGGGAGAGAAGGAGGGGAAAGGGAGAGGGTAGAGTGAGAGGAAAGGAAAGAAGAAGGGAGAGGGTAGAGTTGGGTTGAAAGAAAAAGTAGGGAAAAAGCTTGTAGAGAGGGGAGAGAAGAGAAGAGAAAGAGGAGAGGGGAGAGAAGAGAAGAAAAAAGAAGAGAAGAGAAAAGAGAGAGAGAGAGAGAGAGAGAGGGGGGGGGGGAAGTTGAGGAGGGAAGAGATGTGTGAAAGAAAAGGAGAGGGGGTAATGGATTGAGACTGACGAGGAGTGGACTGAGAGAACACAGGAGAGAAGGGAGAGGGAGTGGGAAGTGAGGAAGAAGGGAGTGGGGGAGGAGAAGGCGAGACGGGAGAATATTTGAAAGCTGATTTGATGGATTACGACGACGAGGCTGAGGATTAGAGGAGGAGGAGGAGGAGGAGGAGGAGGAGGAGGAGGAGGAGGAGGAGGAGAAGAAGGAGGGTGGAAGAAGGGAAGAGGAGGCGGGACGGAAGAAGAGGAGGAGGAGAAGAAGAAGGAGGGTGGAAGATGGGAAGAGGAGGCGGGACGGAAGAAGAGGAGGAAGAAGGAGAGAAGATGACGAGGGAGAGGGAGGGATGAAGAGAAGGAGGACGGAAGGAAGAAGGAAGAAATGCTGGAGGGAGGGAAGGAAGAATAATACCAGGAGAGGAGGAGAACAGAGGAAATGAGAAGGGAGATAAAAGGATGGATGAGGAAGAGGAGGAGGATTTCTAGAGAAGCGTAAAAGATTGAAGAGTACTGGAAGGGAGGGAGAAACAGATCTGAGGGAGGAGAGGAAGAAGAGGAGGAGGAGGGAATGAAGAAGGAGAGGAAGAGGTACGGATGGAGAGGAAAAAGTAGGGTAGGAAGAGAAATAGCAAAGAATGAAGACAACTAGACAGAACAATGGTGAAAGAGAAAAAAAATGATGTATTAATTAGACGATGAGGAAAATGAAAAAAAAAAAATGAGACAGAGAGGAATACAGGAGAACAAGAAAGACAGGAAGAGGAGAGGAGGAGTAAGAGGAGGTGACAAGGAAGAGGAGCAGGAGTGACCAAACTCAATTTTTTTTAACGTACGATTAACATCAAAATTTCTATTGCCTCTCCTGCTATTCTCTCCACCAGCTTTGAAAATCAGTGTAGTAAATCGGCAACAACTGACACCGATTACTTCATGCGGCCTTCGATCTGTGTCATGAGCGTCGTTTAATGCAGGTCCAACAGGCTGATTTACAAAGTTAGTGGACAGAAAGGCATAAGAGGTGACGGGATATAAGATGTCGACTGTACCTAAAATAAATAAATAAATAAATAAATAAAAATCAGCCACCACACCCACCCACACTCGTCTCTTTGCCTAACTACACATCTGAAATAACCTCGCCTCTGTTTACCGAAGTAACAGATATCCACCTTATGTTACATGCTTGATAATCTGAACCCTATCTTAATCCACCCAAAAGAACCTATATCCACAAAGACTGACCCTCTCTGACATACCCACCTAACTGACTCTGACCTTAACCACATCTGACTCGCTCACTCATATGTACACCCACTTTCTCTCTCTCTCTCCAAGGCGGGTCTGAATACAAGTGATCGATAGTTTCACAGTGAGCGTTGCTATTTTCCCTTTTTTACCCCCTTGGGCAAGTATTTCTGAACGGATACTCTATACCATCTGATGATAAAAAAATGCACACATATTCATGAAACGTTACTGGAGAATATTATCAAAAGCTTCATTCAGTGTTTCAAAATATTAAGATTTTTTTTTCTAGAGTGTTCCACCACATCTCACTCGCTCACATAAATATCCGGGTTATCTCGCTCAGGCTTTCATCGCTATCCAGACTTATTTCACCTTCACGTACTCACACGTAGCTCATCCACTTATCCACATTTATCTTTTCTATCCAACCACCTGCGGTTATATTTAAAGCAAGTAAGAAGCAAAAAAAGATCAAATTAATTGGTAGTTTGGAAAATAAAAAACCGATAAGGAAGAGGTGCTACGGAGCCTCCTAACATGGATAGAATACGGGCCCTGAATCTCTACCTTTAATTCACTCTTACGTAAACACACTTGCAGGTGCCCTTATGTACTGGGCACGGGCCTTACTCACTTACCTTCAAATACCCACTATCTTTTAGGTGCCCTTATGTACTGGGCACGTACCTTACTCACTTACCTTCAAATACCCACTATCTTAAACATTCACCAATATCTACATACCCTATCTTACTCATCTGCTCGCATTCATCCACCCTGTCTTACCCATTCACCTTCAAATAATCCACCTATCTTACATATTTACCAATACTTACTCACCTTATCTTACTCATACACCTTCCAATACCTACCTATCTTACACATTTACCAATATTTATTTACCCTATCTTACTCGTTCATCCACCCTACCTTCCTCCTTCACCTTCAATAACCCACCTATCTTAAATATTTACCAATACTTGCTCACCCTATCTTACTCATTCATCCACCCTATCTTATTCATTCACCTTCAATTACCCACATTTACCAATACTTACTCCTCCTATCTTACTTATTCACCTTCAAATACCCACCTACCTTACACATTTACCAATATTTATTTACCCTATCTTACTCATTCATCCAAACTATCTTCCTCCTTTACCTTCAGTCACCCACCTATCTTACATATTTTACGATACTTACTCACCCTATCTTACTCATTTACCTTCAAATACCCACCTATCTTACATATTTACCAATACTTACTCACCCTATCTTACTCATTTGCTCATATACATCCACCCTATCTTACTTCTTCACCCTTTTGTACGGTCCTACTTAATAACTCCTTTCCACTGCACGCCAGAGAAACCAAAAAAGATTCTGACATTGTTATTGATTAACCTTCCCAAGATCTGAGATGTAAAGGAACTACTGACCGCAACAATACCCATTCTGCCTCACCCAATCACGGTATGATGATTTATTTGACTCAGTGGAGAATATACAATGAAATGTTTGTCGGAATCTACCAAAAAAAAGGCTGGATGAATGGAGTAATACAGAGCAGTGGAAGATGACTGTCACTGTGCCTGTGTATATAAGTAAAGCTGATCGAGGTGAGCAGGGAAATCATCGCGGAATAGGTCTGCTGAGTGCTGCTGAAAATACACGTGACAGAAAAGTTAAGACAGGAGTAATAATTATTCCTTTGGTGTTGTGTCTCATGAAGGACACAACACCGGAGCAATATCAGTATAAACCGGTACCTAATGCTGACTTCCTCTTACTCGCACTTTCCCATTCATGTGAAGAATATGTAGAAAATATCCTTTTATAATTTACAATAAAATTTACATGGCCGTTTTCTAAGCTGCTTGGTAGTCCTTTTCACTAATTTCTCCCAACTTTCGCTATACTGTAGGGTTTGGTGGGTAGCGTGGGAGAATTTTTTGTTGTTGCTATCTTTGTCACTGACCCACTAAATGGTTATGTATCCTGAAATAATGAGAATCGAAAGAAGCAACAAAAGTGATGCTGTCTAATTTTTTTTTGTACTCCTTTCAAACAGGCTGGATTCTGGAATGGCAAAAGCAAATCAGATATGCTGATCAGAAATGTAAGGTATTTGTGGATCCAGGGAAAGTATACGAAAAAGTCAGCAGAGAAGGATTAAGAAAACTGTCCCGCACATATAGTGTGGAAGGCAAACTGCTGAATACTGTAGATTTTATTATGGTATGGCAGCGAACATGTGCAAGAGTACCCGGTATATGATGTTAGAAATTCGTAGTTCATCGCTAGGATCAAGAAATATTTCCAATCTGATGGAATTTTAATCATCTTACCAAAAAAAAAAAAAAATAAAATAAAAAAAAAATAACATGATGTTAACAGCCAAACTACTCCAACCTTCCTTGTTCGGGTTCTGGGTTGACATCCAAGAACAGGTGTTAAAAACTTCAACTGATTTTACAAGTGAATGAAGGGTTAATTATGAGGATCGCTTAGCGGGTTATTACTATAAGGATTCTTGGTATTGACAGGGGCAATTATTGAGGGCCTGCGAAGGTGAAATATAATTGCTGTGTGTGTGGTCTCTCTTTCTCTCTCTCTCTCTCTCTCTCTCTCTCTCTCTCTCTCTCTCTCTCTCTCTCCAATAAATACTCGTAAACCCTCTTTCTTTCCTTCCCATTTCCTCCTTTATCCCATGCTCTGTTCTCCCTCCCTTTTGGCTCCCTTTCCACTTCCCCCTTCCTCTCCCACCGTCATTTCTCTCCTTCCACTCTTCCCCCCTCGATTCTTTCCAGTCTGTCTCTTCCTCTTACCTACTTTTCCTACTCCTTTTTCTCTATCATTATCCATTTCTTCCTCTTTCCTTTTCTAAAAATTTCCATCCTCCCTCCTTCTCATCTCACTTTCTCTTCAATATTTCCCTTCCTATTACATCCTCATCCTCTCTCATCCTCCAACATTTTTCCCCTCTTCTCCCCCTTTCTGCCTCTTCCCTCCAACCTTATCTCCCTCTTATCTCCCCTCCATCTACACCTTCCCCTCTACATCACTTGCAAATTCCTGAGGTTTGCAAATCAACAAGAATTGGCTTTGGGCTTTTGCAAGTTCCATTTTAATATTTGCAGTGAGTAATGGAAGAGCAGGGGAGAAAGAGGAGGAGGGAAAGATAGAAAGGAAGAGGGAGAGAGATGAAGAGGAGGGGAGAGAGGAGAGGGTAGGGGAAAGATGTGGGAGTAGAGAGAGGAAAGGGGTATGGAGGAGGGATGAGAGAGGAACAGGAGGGTATTAAGAGGATGAGGGGGCATAAAGATGAGAGGTAGAGAGAGGTAAAGGGGTACAGAGAGGAAGAGGGGGATAGGGAGACGAAGAGGGAGTAGAAAGAGAAAGAGGGAGAGAGAGAGAGGAAGAGGGGCAGAGAGAACAAAAGGGAGAGAGAAAGAGGGGAAGATACACGGGAAGATGGGGCGCGAGAGAATGAGGGGGAGGGGAGGGAAGGAAGAGAAATAGGGAAAACAAGAGGGAAAGAAAGAGGGAGAGGGGAACATACAGGAAAAGAGGAGGCAGGGGAAGAGAGGTGAAAGAGACAGTGAAAGGGGAGATATCGGAATAAAGGGAGTGAGAAAGAGGAAAAGGGAGAAAAATGAAAAATAAAGGAAAAGGAAAACGAGAGAGGGAAGGGGGAAAGCTAAATTATGAGGACTGTTTGACGTGAAGTACAAGAGAGAGATGTAAGTGGAGAGAAAGAGGAGAATAAGAGAATAAACACAATGAGAAAATGATGAAGACGAAGTAAGGAAGAGGAAATGAAAAAGGTTGTGGTTTGATGGACAGGAGATGGAGGAAGAGAAGGAAATGAGAAAAAAATGAGATACAGAAAGAGAGAGAGAGAGAGAGAGAGAGAGAGAGAGAGAGAGAGAGAGAGAGAGAGTCACGAAGGACAGGAACCAAACAGAAAGAAGAAAGCCACAGATAAAGAAAGCGTACCATATGTATGAAACTCACTAATCAAAAGAACTAAAAAATAATAATAAAAACTCACCACCAGTACTCAACTCCACAACCAAGGATAATTTTGGCGTCTCCTACAGATATTCCGGGAAAACGTTTATTAAAGGCTAAGTATAAACCCCGTAAAAATAGTCATCCATAGCAAGTGGGAATGAAAAAAGAGGAGGTAGGTGAAAAGCAGGGGGTGGTGGGAGGAAGGGACGGGCTGAGGGGGAAGAAGGGGATGAGTGAGAGGGAAGAGGGAAGAGAAGAGAGGGAAGGGGAGAGAGAGGGAAGAGAAGAGAGGGAAGGTGAGAGAGAGGGAAGAGAAGACACGGAAGTGGAAGAGTAAAGAGGATTAGGGAATGGTTAGGACAGCGGAAAAACAAGTATGTAAAATTGGGGCTAAGTGAAATTTGGGGGCGGTGGGGCAGGGGATGGGAGGAGGAAGGGAGGGGGTGAGAGTAGGTGGGGGAAGAGGTAAGACAAGGGAGGGAGGGGAGGATGAGGACGAGAGGAAAGGGATGGGGTGGAGGCAGCAGGGGGGAGAGAAGAAAGTGGAGCTGAAAAAAAAAAGATGGGAAGGAAAGGGAAGAGAGAGAGAGAAGGGGAGACGAGGGGAGAGGAAAGACAAGGAAATGGATAGGGAAGCGAGGAAGGGGAGGGGAGATGAGGGATAGGAAGGAGAGGGAAGGGGAGGGGAGATGAGAGAAGGAAGACTGCAAGAAGAGGAGAGAGAAGGGGAAAGAAAGATAAATGGGAAGAGGAGGGCTGGGGGAAAGAGAAAGACAAGAGGAGAGAGAGAAAGGGAAGAAAGTAAAGCGAGGGGAGAAAAAAGTGAGGGAATGATGAGGAAGAAAACAGAGAGGGGAGAGGAGAGAAAGACAGGAAAGGAAGGGGAAGCGAGGAATGGGGAAGGAATAGGGTAAGGAAGAAAGGGGATGGGAAAGAGAGGGAGGGGGCGAATGGGGAGGGGGAGAGGAGGATAGAAGGGGAAGAAAGGTAGTAAAAACAGAAGTAACCCCCTGGTGTTGGTGAGAGTGAATGGTTTGAGGGCGTTGCTTGTCTGGTTACTGCACACACACACACACACACACACACTCTCTCTCTCTCTCTCTCTCTCTCTCTCTCTCTTAGGCTGAAATGCTCATACAAACCTCTTGCTATCACTACCTCTTCCATTCCCCCAGCATTCTCTCTCTCTCTCTCTCTCTCTCTCTCTCTCTCTCTCTCTCTCTCTCTCACTGGGTATTATATCACAAGTGGACATGAATTTTGAGACTTGATTTTTCGACCTTATTAATAACCAAATCCACTTCATTCAAGGACACACCAAAAATGAATCAGAAAAATAAGTAAATAAATGCTAAACGAACTCCTCAATAAACAGGAATAAATTGCTCTTGGTTACCCACAAAATGAGAAGAAAAAAAATCATCTTTACATGAATAAACCCCAAACCCAGATTTTCTTTTCCTCCTCGAACCCA
>NC_136991.1:5552500-5570000 GCF_032717465.1 Coenobita brevimanus | reverse complement strand
ACAGAGAGAAAGAGAGAGAGAGAGAGAGAGAGAGAGAGAGAGAGAGAGAGAGAGAGAGAGGAATGCATCAAGGAGTAGTCTGATAAATACACAGGTAAAACAATGGTTAATAAATCTTAAAATATTGTTATAAGTATGCAATTAAAATACACAAAATTAGCACACGCAATATCTAAATAGATTAAAAAAAAACTTTATAGAGCTAATAAAGCCAATCTTCATAAAAACATAATAAACACAGTACACACACACACACACACAGAAAGAGAGAGAGAGAGAGAGAGAGTGTTACAATCAGAACACCATGAAATCAAGACGAAAACAATCCAAAGTCATTCTCTTAAACCAAAATGCCTTATTCAACACGAACGCTAAAAGACATCCCCCCCCCCTGTCGCTTCCTGAGGCCGCCACCACGACACGATCGACTGAGTAACCAGACGGGGATTAAAACTTCCTGTCTCTCTCTCTCTCTCTCTCTCTCTCTCTCTCTCTCTCTCTCTGCGCCTATTTGTCTGTGTCTGTCTGTCTGTCTACATGCCGATCGATGCATTGGTAATTTAGGTAAGTCGACTATTTTCCCCTTTCCTCTCTCTCTCTCTCTCTCTCTCTCTCTCTCTCTCTCTCTCTCTCTCAGCGGCGCCTGTACCTTTCATTACCTGATGGCCACACTGGGTAATTGAATCAGTGAAGCAGCGATAAAAGAAGGGAAAAAAGATTGGAAAGAAGCGACGAACTAAAAAGTAAGGGAGGGAGGAAGGGGAAGAGGGGAGAAGGAGACGAGAGGAGGGGAGGGGAGGGGTGTGGAGTGGAGGCGAGGGGTGTAGAGGGGAGAGGAGGGATGTGGAGCGGAGGCGAGGGGTGTAGAGGGGAGAGGACGGGTGTGGAGTGGAGGCGAGGGGTGTAGACTGGCGGGGAGAGGAGGGGAGGGGTATGGAGGGAAGGGGAGGGGAGGGGTGTGGAGTGGAGGGAAGGGGTAGGGTGGGGTGTGGAATGGAGGGAAGGGGAGCTGAGGGATGTGGAGTAAAGGGAAGGGGAGGTGAGGGGTGTGGAGTGGAGAGAAGAGGTGAGGGGTGTGGTGGTGTGGGAGAGGGAAGGGAAAGGAGAGAGGAACAATGAAGGGGGGAGAAAAGTGGAGAGGGAGAGGAACGGGAAAGGCGAGGAAAAAGGAAGAGAAGCAAATGAAGGGGGAGGAGAATGGAGAGAGAGGGTAAGGGGAGAGGAGCATGGGAGAAGCGAGAAAGGGGGAGAGGGAATGGGATAAGGAGACTAAGAGAGGGGAAATGAACGAGGAAGAACGCGTGAAAGGGAGAGTGGTGGGGGGTGAAGAGAAAAGGGAATGGGTTAGGAAAGAGGGGGGAGGGAAGGAAGGGAGGTGTAGGAAAGGAGGAGGATTGGTGAAGGGAGTGGGGGGGGAAGGAGAGAGGGAAGGGAGGAAGAGTAGGGGAGAAAGGAAGGATGGAGAATGAGCAGATGGGAGGAGGAGGAGAGAAAAGGAAGAAGGAGGGAGGTAAGAGAGGAAGAATGAGTGAGAGAGACGAGGGAGAAGGGAGGGAGAGGGGAGAAAGACACGGGGGAGGTGTTCTGATTGGGTGTATTGTGGGAAACGAGGAGGGATGGTGTGCGAAGAGAGAGAGAAAGAAAAAATTGAAAGTGGGAGATTAAAGCAGGAGAAAAAGAGACAATAAGAGAGGATACTAAGAGGGCCAAAGAAAATGGCTGGAGGAAACAGATACAAGGGTAGATATTGAATAGTGGCAAAGACAAGAGGTGGAGGAGATAAAGGAGATAAAGAAAAAAAAAAGACAAAGTTTATATGAATGGAGACGAAAAAAATACATGAAAAGGGTCAAAGAACTGCAAGATGAAAGAGGAGACAGAGATACAGAGGATGATTAAGTGATGAGTGGCAGAGAAAAGGTGTGGGAGCAAGGGATAGACAAGAGAACAAACAGTGGGGAGAGAGAGAGAGGTGTGTGTGTGTGTGTGTGTGTGTGTGTGTGTGTGTGTGTGTGTGTGTGTGTGTGTGTGTGTGTGTGTGTGTGTGTGTGTGTGTGTGTGTGTGTGTGTGTGTGTGTGTGTGTGTGTGTGTGTGTGTGTGTGTGTGTGTGTGTGTGTGTGTGTGTTTGACCACCATCAAAATCTCCATGCAGTGATTAGCAATTCAATCGTCAGTTAGGGGGTTTGATTGCCTTGTGTGCAGGAGCTATTGTTGTTACTCCCGCCGCTCCGTCGCAATTTACGTCGCTCGCTGATTGCCTGATTGAGGGGAGAGGCGGTGATTACGACGCGAGTGAAGGAAGCGGGCCGCCTGTGTGGTTAGGTAAAGGAAAAACGGGGCTGCTATGAATATGGAACTGCAAACACCTGGGATGAGGGGATGGGAGAGTGAATATCCTGTGATAACTAACTTAGGTAAAACTAGAAGTAAACCACGAATGGCTGCATTTTGCACGTAATTCCAAGCATAACAACAATAAATAAATGAAATAAATCAATAATAGTAAATAATAATAATAATAATAATATTAATAATAATAATAATCAATAATAATAAAAATAATAATAATAATAATAATAATAATAATAAAAATAATTAATAACAATAAAAATAATGATAATAATAATCAATCAATCAATCAATCATTTCCTGTGGCACCCTCGGGGATGCATAGGGCCTCGATGAACTCACACCACCACATCCTATCTTGTGCTAACTCCTCAAGATCTCCCCAACACTCATCTCCAGCTTCCCGTCTCATTGTCCTCACCCACGTCTCTTTTGGCCTTCCTCTACCTCTCCTACCAGATGCCACCCACCCTGGTGTACCTCGTACTATTCCCTGTCTCCTATACACATATCCTAGCCACTTCCATCGTGAGAATCTAACATATTCATCGATCGGCTGCACTCCCGTTATTTCTCTAATTCTACTATTTGGTATCCTTTCCCACCACTTAACTCCTAATATTCTTCTAAGTGCTTTATTTTCAAACACCAAGAATTTATTTTCCATAGTCACTGTGCTGTACCAAGACTCGTGTCCATAAATTAAGATACTCCTAACCATTACCTTATAAAGTTTGATTTTTGTATGCACAGAGAAATTGTTATTATTCCAAATATTTTTAAGCATTCCAATTGCCTGATTAGCCTTCTTTAACCTTTCCTCGAATTCAAAGTTCAAAGAACCATCCTTGGCTAAATAAGTACCTAAATATTTAAACCTATCAACTTGCTTTACAACCATACCTCCAATTACACATTCCTGCGCATTTTCCATATTCATATTGATTATTTCAGTTTTTCCACAATTAATAACCAAACCCACCTTGCGACCTTCACTCACCAAACAGTCCGACACTCTCTGCATCTCTTCTGGCCCATCACAAATCAAAACTATATCATCTGCATAATCTAAATCCAAAAGTTTCCTGTTCTCTCCCCAAATTATACCTGCACCGGTTTCTGTTCCGACACGTTTCATAATGTAATCAATGACCAATATAAATAGTAAAGGCGATAGAACACCACCTTGAATTACTCCGGACTTGACTTCAAACGAATCACTCAGACAACCATCAACCATCACTTTACAAAATGTGTCCTCATGCATGTTCATAATGACCCTCACAAACTCCTCTGGTATTCCATAATGTCTCATGATCTTCCCCATAGACTCTCTCGAAACACTATCAAAAGCCTTTTCAAAATCAACAAAACAAAGACTTAACGGTACTCTCATTTCATTAACTTGCTGCATCAAATGCCTAACTATAAAGATCTGATCATTGCAACCACGTCCCTTTCTAAAACCAGCCTGTTCATCCCTCAGAATACCCTCAACCACCGGCTCCAACCTATTTAACAACACTCTACTGAAAACTTTCAAAGCTATCGGTGACAAAGAGATTCCCCTCCAATTACCACATTCGCTCAGGTCTCCTTTCTTCGGAACTTTAACAATTACACCATTCTTCCAAACTGATGGTAGTAACCCCGTCACCCATATCTTATTGAATAGCTTGGTCAAGATCATTATTAATCTATCCCCCTCCACTTTAAACATTTCCGGAAATAAACCATCCTCCCCTGGTGCCTTATTATTCTTTAACTGTTTTACTGCTTTCTCCACTTCTGCAAGCCTCAACTCTCCTGTTTCTATATTTAAATCTTCCTGAGCAGACGGTATATCCTCTTCTGGTGGTATTGGTCTATTAAGAACTGTCTCAAAATGCTCTTTCCATCTATTTTTAATATCTCCATCTTTGGTCAATAAATTTCCTTCCGTCTCTAATTGGTATTTCCTTGCGTTTACCTGCATTACCACTCAGTTCTCTAATCGATTCATATGCTATTCTTTGACTCTGTCCATCATTTTTGTTTATTAGGATTTCAGTCTCTGCAACCTTTTCATCCACACATCTTCTTTTATCTCTCCTAGCTAACCTTCTTACTTCTGAATTCAAACTCCAGTACGCAGCTCTTGCTAATTCAATCTCTCGTTCATCAACGCATTGCATCTCACTCCTCAATTTAGCCTCACCTCTCTTTTTTATCATATCCCACGTTATTATTATTATTATAATAATAATAATAATAATAATAATAATAACAATAATAATAACTATCAATAAAACTCGTTAAAAGTAGGGAAGTTGTCTGGTTAAGTGAAGAAAGCACAAGCTGCAATGAATCAGGAAACGCAAACACTCGGGAGGGGTTGAAAATGCAGACCGTGAACTGACTGCTACCTCAAGTTGTTCTTTATCAACCTCAGTCCGTCTGATCGAGCAAATCCATCAACAGCAGACAAGAAACCGCCCCTTCAGGGCCTTCTCGTGAAGTGAACCTACTATTATATATTCCCTAAAGCTTGTCTGCACTTCGCCCCTGCAAGATGTGGAGAAAAGTGTGAAGGTTTGGCTTCTGGATGGACGTCGCATCAGCGTCTCTCCACTCAGTTAACTCGGGCACCATGGAAAGCTCAACTTTACCCTGTAATGTAGTTATATGGTTACCAACCAGCGTTGTACTTTAAATGATTTCCTGGGTTACAAGAAACCATTACGCTCGTCACTACCTTAAGTGGAAACAAAGAATTAAAAAAGTGACAGGAAGGAAAGGGTGATGGAAAAGAGAAGGGCGGACACAGAGATCGGATAAGACAAGGGAAGGAAGAAGTAGACTACATCAAGTGAGTGGATGACGGCTGCCACCACCTACCAGCACTAACTCAAGTAGGAGTAAAACCAAAATTAATCATAAGTAAATGAAACGCACACGCCACGCAGAACACACACACACACACACACACACACACACACACACACACACACACAAAGCTAGGGAAAGTGTCTGGCTGGTGAAATATGGTGAGGGAAAATAGAATGAATATGCAAACGCAAAAACAGATGTGATGTGGAAAACAGAAAGGATGAGAATTATCATCTTTGATTAAATTTCGACTGCTGTCAGACGATTATGAATCAAAGGAAACTGTTTGGTAGTCTGGTTTGGTACTGGAAAAACGGTGCACTGCGAATATGTAGTGCCAACAACTGGAGGTGGGGAAAAGAAAGAGGACTGAACATCCTGTGATAAAAGACTGATGTAAAGCCACAAGCAAAATACGAAGAATGAATCACACACATTAAGCCTTTCAGCACATGAACGTACTTTCTTGTCATCACAGAACAATTTGACTTAGCTTGGGAGCGACCACCTGGGGGAAGGGTTTTTTGAGAGTGTGAGAAAAAAATCATCGACATGAAGTGTGACCTGTAAAGTAATAAAAATATCCTTTCCCTACAGGGCTTTCCAGCAATAACTCTCCCTGAGACTTATTTCGCGTTATTCACCATGATATTCTCTTATATCTTATTTATATTACTCAATATCGACAAACTTATACCATATTTAGATCACTTAATATCGACACACTCTGTAAGATGTACATGGAATATTAATTTACCGTCTGCATAATCAACTGATAAGAGAGAGATACTAAAATATCCCCTAAGCTCAACAGAATAGCCAGCCCCTCTTCCTCCATCCCTTACTGTATATACTTATGGGCTCTGGTTTAGTTTTTGAGGACGCCTATAATTTTGAGGATTAAGGGGCTGTTAAGGGCTGCGTTTGGAGCTGTCTAACGGGGTGATTAAAGGGCTGTTAGGGACTGCGTTTGGAGCTGTCTAACAAGGTGACTAAGGAGATATTTGGGGCTGCGTTTGGACTGTCTAATGAGGTCATACTGTCGAGGCTGTTAAAAGCTGTGTTTGGACTGTCCAACGAGGTGATAAAAGAGACTGTTGGACAAAAATCCTGGAACACAGTCGCAGCAAACAAGACAATATTACACCTCCAAGGCAGACAAAATCACAGCATCATGAACTTCGACAAAATTATCTTAGGACAAAAATAGCCTAAAAAACAAAACCACAGGACAAAATTAGAACAACAGGGCCCATATGATTGTCGGGTAAGGATGCTCCCTAACACCTTTTCCTAACTGATTTATTTTGGCCATTACACCTTACTGTCCTCTTCCGTGTTATATAAAGGTTTCTAATATCACCATATTCTGCCTAAATAACGTAAACAACGATATTAACCAGCCATATCCAAAAATAAATTGCTAAGGAAGAGGTGTTACGGAGATTCCTTACCCGACGAGAAAACAAGGCCAGAAGAGAACTGTAGGACAAAATCAAAACACAAAACACAATCATTTCACAAAATTAAAACACCAAAACACACACACACACACACACACACACACACACACACACACACACACACACACACACACACACACAAAATTACCTCAAAACTCAACTTAAAAAGAAAGATACATGCACAAAACCTTCAATAAATGAAAGAAAAGCATTCGGGAGCCGAATGCTAATCGCCCGCCAGATAATGATGTTGGCCAGGTCCAAGATTCAGTCAATATCTTGATACCCTGAAGGTTTCATGTTGACAGCTCAAGCCGTTCATGAGATCTCATGGTGCTAAAGGCAGGCGATAAAAACTAGTTGACCTTTGGCAGCCATTTTGGTGACCCTGACCTTGACCCCGAGTGCCCATTCTCGAACTTGTCCAAGATCTTGGCCATATCTTGTTTCCTTGAAGGTTTCATGTTGATAGCTCAAGCCATTCATCAGATATAATGGGAACAAATACACACACACACACACACACACACACACACACACACACACACACACACACACACACACACACACACACACACACACACAGAGGCAATAACATTATGGCTCCGCCTTCAGAAGGCGGCCGATTAAAAAAAAAAAGAAAAAAAGACAATACTACAACCCTAGAACAAAAATACAATCCCAGAACCGCAGGACAAAACTACCCATTGTCGTCCAAGAGTAGGCAGTTGCAGAGCCAATGATGTGGGTGGGAGGGCAATTAATGTGGCTGTTAGGGGCCGTCTTTGGAGCTGGCTAACGAGGTGATTAAGGGCCATTTGCGAGTCGTCAAAAGCTGTTATCCGGCTGGTACGCGCCCCAGAAACGAAAGGTGTAATTAACCACACTCCGGGGAACCTGCAGTTGTGGGCAAGAAAGCTAAAATTATCCACAGAACGCTAAGATTATCCAGGGTATTATATATATATATATATATATATATATATATATATATATATATATATATATATATATACGGAGAGAGAGAGAGAGAGAGAAATCCAGGATATTTTATATATCAGCCCCCCAAAATAACAGAGAGAGAGAGAGAGAGAGAGAGAGAGAGAGAGAGAGAGAGTATTGTTTCGTCATTAAAGAGGTAGTATTAACCAGTGATGCTGTTAGGGCGATATCCCATTTAAAGCTAGTTTACATCAAGCCTTCCTGCATCAAGTACTTGTGTGGAGGACGTGGGAGGGGATAGGTGTAGTGAGGTAGTGGGAGGGGAGAGCTGTAAAGGTAGTGGGAGGGAAGAGGTGTAGTGAGGTAATGGGAGGGGAGAGGTGTAGTGAGGCAGTGGGGGAGGAGAGGTGTAGAGGTAGTGGGAGAGGAGTGGTGTTGAGAGGTGGTGGGAGGGGAGAGGTGTTGAGGTGGTGGTGGGAGGGGAGAGGTGTAGTGAGCTAGAGGGAGGGGAGAGGTGTAATGTGGAGGGTAGGAGAAAGAGGAGATGTGTGGGGAGTGGAATAGGAGGAGGACAAACGTGGAATTATACAGGGAGGTGATAGTTATGGGGTGTATAAAATTGCTATGTATAACCAGCGCTCAGTAATTCAGCGCCACCGAGTGAAGGCTTCCCATTGCAGCCTCTAAGCGCTGGTAATGGATTCATACAACGAAAACTAACACATACAAGCACTGGATCGAAGTGCTGAAATAAGTGCTTCTGGCTCTTAACAAGTACTATTAAATATGACGTCATCCAGGACAGAAATGCTAAACCATCGAGCACACCAACCAACTGCTTTCTTCCTCATTTCTGAAGTGGCCAGAAGACGGAGGCATAAACATTAGAGGCTGTATATATAAAAGTGTCGAACGTTTGCTTTCCCAACACAATATTCTTCTACATACCATACATAAAAAAAATATATATATATATACCTGTGTGATTTCAACTGGTCATTATATAAAAACAAAATCGCTATCAAATGAAACTGCTGTGGTATTAACAACAATTTTTATACAGTAATAAAATAAGTGTCATGTGCTCTCATAGCAGTTCAGGCAGGAGGAGAGAATATGCAGGGGGATTTGTATGGGGAAATTAACATACGGGGGATAGATCCAAGGAGGAAATATGTCCAGGGGGAACTTGTCCACAGGGGAATATGCCAGAGGGAAAATTAGTCTGGGAGGAAAATGTCCGGAAGGGAAAATATCTGATGGGATGGGGATGGAGAGCCGAGGATGGATGACGTGTGAGTGGACGCGTGGAATTGGGAATCAGTAGTGAAGTGTTCGTATGGGAGGTGGACAGCAGTATGAGGAAGTGCAGGAGAGAGGAGGAAGTGTAGGAGAGAGGAGGAAGTGCAAGAGAGAGAAGGAAGTGTTGGAGAGAGGAGGGAGTGTTGGAGAGAGGAGGAAGTGTGGGAGAGTGTAGGGAGAGTACAAGTGGAGTTAGACAGTGTGGGAGAGAGAAGAATGTGGGGAAAAGGAAAGAAAGCGTGAGAAATGGAAGGATGTGTAAAAGAGGAAAGGAGGAGTGCAAGAGAGAGGAGGAGTGGGTGGATGGAGAAAAAGGAGTAATTGAGGGGAGAGGGTGTGAGAGGTGTGCGAGACAGAGGGAAGTGTGAGACAGCTGATGCAGTGAGAGAGAGAGAGAGAGAGAGAGAGAGAGAGAGAGACAGACAGACAGACAGACAGACAGACAGACAGACAGACAGACAGACGAGGAATGCGGTGTAGGAGTGTGGGAGGAGCGAAAAATGTGGGAATGAGATGAAATGTGGATGCAGGGTGGAGTGTGATACATGGAATGGGGTGTGTGGAGGAGAGAAGGAGATGTGGGAAACAGACTAGTGGGACGAATAACAGAATGGAGAATGAGAGAAAGGTAAAGAAAGAGAGCTAGAGAGATGCAGTGCGAGACCGAGTATGAAGAGAAGAGGGTGTAATAGATAGAGAGGATTAAAAAAATAAGGAGTAAGAAATGTAAGGAGTGAGAGGTGAAAACAGGGAGAGAGAGAGAGAGAGAGAGAGGCAGATGGTGCAGCGAGTGGGAATACTGTGGGTATCTGAGAGGGACAAAATAGATGGCTGTGGCACGATGATTATAAAAGACGATTCATTTCCTTACTTATTCTGGTCTAAGAAAGTTAGTACATTGCTCACCAGTCCACTCCTCTTACCACTTAGCCATCATCTTCCCCCATGTGATGGCTTTAAGTGACCCAAGGCTGAATTCAAAGCTCTGTCAAACTGTGTAGTGGTTGCAGGACTGAAATACACATAAGACGTCCCTGTAATGACTAAGTGGTCTTTCCTTGGCTATACAAACATCACCTGGCATTTTGAAGACAACAGCAAGGAAGGCACCATCGTACTGGAGGGATTCGTGCACATACAGTATGTTTCTTCTTTTTCTTCTTCTTATCATCGTCAAACATCATCATCACCAAACATTATCATCAACCTTCATCATCATCATCAAATCATCATCATCATCATCACCATCGTTCTGGCCCTCTTTCCTACATAATAATGGGGCAAGGTAGGACCCGTGAGCAATAAATGAACAAGAGCGGGAGAACTACCAAGAGCATGTTCAGCGAATCGGGCCATATAGTCACCCACACATCGTCTAAGCTCCCGGAATCCTGGCCTCAGCTCCAAAATCATCTGTATATATTTCTAAGCTGAATAAAATCTCATGGCTGTAGTTAGAATAAAATACACAGGAACTGATCACTCTGGAAAAAAGGAAGGTGGTAAAACAGAGTGATGGTTGGATGAAAAGAAGGAAATGTTATGCACCGTGATGAAAAGGGGAAAAGGGAAAGAGGAAGATAAAAAGGGGAGAGGGAGGAAGGAGAAAGATAAAAGAGGAGAGAGGGAGGGGCAAAAAATAAACGAGACATGAAAGAAAAAACTTGGATTGAAAGCGAATCGGTAATAAAGGAAAAATAGAGTTAAAAATGGTAGTGCAAAATAGTGAAGCAAAAATGTGACGGCTGTAAAAAAGAAGGGGGGTTCTGAAATGAGAGAGAGAGAGAGAGAGAGAGAGAGAGAGAGAGAGAGAGAGAGAGAGAGAAATAGTGGTGGGAAGCAAGGATGGAAATAGACTGAAAAACTGTAGAACCTCTCTCTTACCTACCCTCTCCCCCTCTTCCTCACTTCCCTCATCTCTCCCCCTCCCTTTTTCAGCCTCTCCTTTCCTCTCAACTCTACCCCCCTCTCCCACCCCCTCCACTTCAACCTTTTGCCTTTTCCCCTTCACCATCTCAATTCAACTCGGCCTCTATTCCCCCTCTCCCCCTACTCTACTTTCCCTACTCCAACTTAGCTCTCCTCCCCTATTTTCCCCCTCCCCCTCCCTCTCCTCGGCCTTCCCCTAGCCTCTAACCCTCAAATATCATCCTTCCTCTCTCACCAGCCCCCCTCCTCTTAGTCGCCCTCATCCCTTAGCTATCAATTCGTCTACAAAATGAACTTATAACACAAAAAAACTAACTTTCTTATTGATGTGATTTTCAGACAAGCCGAAGTGGAAATGAATGAAATTAGATCAGATGTGCATTGCGTGTTTACATGTATAATCACGAAAGTTGAAGGTCTGTCTGTCTGTCTGTGTTTGTCTTTCTGTCTGTCTGTTTCTGTCTGTTTATGTGCCTCTGTCCGTTTCTGTCTGTCTATCTGTCTCTGTCTGTCTATCTGTCTCTGTCTGTCCGATTCTGTCTGTCTGCCTGTCTGTCCATTTGTCTGTCTATCTGCCTGTCTGTCCGTTTCTGTCTTATCTGCCTTTCTGTCTCTCTTCCTGTCTGTCTGTCCGTCTGTCTGGCTCTACACCAGGGTACGAATGAAAGTTATGGGATGCTCTACTTTCATACTCCTGTTGTATTTCATAATTACTGTTGTGTACTACAGCTGACAAAGTACGTACTCCGAATTTGTAACCATTAGTACTACCAACGTGTACTGCCTCTATTTTCACTCTGTCCTCATAACCACCATTCCCTTCATAATCAACATCACTGTCCTCACTATATCATCATCATCATCACCACTAACATTTCCACAAAACTTACCATCATCACTAAACTCAACATTTATTAGAGAACTTCCCATCACCATGAACTTCATCATTATTCATCACTACCATCACCATCATCACCATTATAGACACAGAACAAAAAAATCCCTGAATCACAGTGGGTCTACCATCGCCGCCTACCATGATCTTCACAATCACCCATCACCATCATCATCATTACTGTCATCATCATCACTGTCCAATATCATCATACTACCCACCACCACCATCACCATAATCATCACTGTCCATCATTATCATCATCATTCTTTCCAGCTAAACTATCATCATCCCCATCCATCCTTTCACCACCATCATCCTCGCCATCACCATTATCACCACTCATCCCCCACTCTCCCTACTCATCAACACTGCAAAAAATCGCTCTCTGAATCTCTCTGGGGAGGTATGGGGGGCAGGAATAGCAAGGCCTCAATATCGCGGAGTGTAAATAGTGAAACGCTTATGAGCTGGCCAGTGTGTGCCGGGGATTAGGGGGAAATGAGTGCGGATTCGACCATATTTTATTAACCAGACTCATACATGTTCTGGTGGGGATGTTGGTGGGGATGTTGGTAGTGGTGATGCTGGTGTTAGTGCAGCCGGTAACTGTGGATGGTGGTGGTGGTGGTGGTGGTATTAGTGGTGGTGGTGGTGGTGGTGGTTATGGTGGTGGTGGTGGTGGTGGTGGTGGTGGTGGTGGTGGTGGTAGAGGTGTGGTTGTAACGGATGTTGTTGTTGTTGTTGTTGTTGTTGTTGTTGGTGGTGGTGGTGGTGGTGGTGGTGGTGGTGGTGGTGGTGTGATGAGGCATGGTATTTTTTTCTTGAACGTTACCAACATGCGAGCGGCTCCAACACTGAGGGGAACACAGTTCCTGAACAGAGCAGTGTATGAGCCTGGCAGAGGGCAAGCCAGGAGGGAGGTAAGAGGGACACAATGAAAAGCCCCTGCCAGAGGAGGAATTCGAACCAGCACTGCAACTAGCCCTCCTATTCAGAGACACTTTACCAACCACCACCACGGCCATTCTCGCTCCCCCTCCCCCCAAATAATCATTCAGAAGTAACTGTAAATAAAAAGGATATCATTGCACTGAAGTTGTTAGCTAAGACATTCACTTAGTAGGGTCTCTAATACACTGAATAAAATCATCTAGCGGTATTCAACACATAAGAAAAGAAAATACTGCTCTAAAGGTGTCAACTGAGATTGTCTTCAACCTTATCAATACAAGGGATCTAGTCCAAGCTGAAGAAAAGAAAAATAAAGGCGGACGACAGGTAAAAGGTCCATATCATACTGAAAAAATAATACTCTTTTCCCTAATTACTAAGCTGGCCTCGTTTACATTTTGTCTTTGCTATATCCAGACGAATTTTTCAAACCTCTGAAGAGAATTTTCAAGCTTGAGGAATTAAGTATAACCTTCGGTAACTTCTTCACAAACAACACATTCTTCCTAGGTTAAATAAAGACGTTTGGAAATACTGTTGTAACAATAAAACCGAAAAAATGCGTCCTCTGCCTAAAGGGACTGATATTTCTGAGACTCCATTTCTGCAGCCATTCCCCCACCATGCCACCATTACCATGACTCTAATTATCATATCCATGTGTGTGCCAGCCAACACTAACCTCAATGGGCAATCATCACAACACACTCCCGCCATCACCACCACAGTCACCACTACTAATGAAAATACTGGTACTATATCTATCTATCTATCTATCTATCTACTGCCAGACGAGTATTATTATATTCCATTAAGTATGCATTAGAGTTTATCACCACTTATACACTTACTTCTACATTAGTCATCTCACCCAAATTCATCACGAAAACTATTTCCTGGAAGACACCTAGGCTCGTATCTAGCGCTTAAGGAAATTCCCTAATACCTCTTCCTTAACGATTTATTTTTGGATATGGCTGGTGAATATCCTTTTGTACGTTATTTATGCAGGGTATGGCGATAATGGAAGGGTTTATGTAACACTGAAGAGGACAGTAAGGTGTAATAAACTAAACAAAATCGATTAGGAAAAGGGGTTTGGGGGCCTCTCAACCAACGAGATTACGAGCCCAAATCCCCTGGAGTAATTCTACCATCATCACAACTCATCACCACTCCTCCTTACCAATAATTCCTCTTCATCTCTAACAAACTCACTGCTATAACACATCATCACTTCCAAAATCATTACTAAACACATCTGGCAGACTCAGCAGTAATCCCATCTTCATCACAACTCATCACCACCATTAATACGCTCACTCCTATAAACGTCATCACTTCCAAAATCATCACCATCAACATCTGCCACACACCTAATCTTCGAAGTAGTTCAAGACATTTCGGAGACCCAACACCTGCAACCACACCCACCATGCCACCAATACCATTACTCCTATTACCCTAACCATGTGTGAGTCCCTGCCCATGGTATCCTCAACGGGCAATCATCACAACACACTCCTGCCATCACCACCACTACCGCACTCACCACTACCACAATCATCACAACCAAAGTAATTGCTGGTATTCTATCAGTCTACCTATTGTCAAAGATGTTTGCCCAGAGTTCATTCTGTTCCCTGTTTATTATAGCTCATCACTGCAATGCTCTCACCACCACTACTGCAATCATCACAACCACAATCACCACTAAAAAGTTACTACTAGCGTTTTATATGTCTACCAAAATCCACAGGTGTTGTCCTTCTTCATCTCGTATTCACCACAGCTCATCACCACAACCACTATCACCACCATTACTGCAATCACCACTACCACAACCACCATCAAAGTCACCACAGGCACTATTAACAAATGCCTGATGCCAAAGTACTCCAACATTCATCAAAACTATTCATTATAACTCACGACTCACCATGACTCCTGTTTATCTATCTATCTATCTATCTATCTATATATCTGTCTGTCTGTCTATCTACCTATTCTGCTATCTTTCTTTTTTTTTTGTGTGTGTGTGTCCGACTCTGGGCATAGGCTACACAGCCTGCTTTCAAGGCCCAGTAGTCCTCCTACGTACCGCACACCTCTACATGTCACCACTTCGGCGCTAACACCCACCGTCCATATTGAATACATGCTAGGGCTACAGTATAATTGCTACAAGCCTAATCCCAAATTCATCAGAGCTGGCCGAGAAAGAAAATATTAATACTTAACCCTGTATCATCTAAGATTTTTTGGTTTGTCAGGAGCATAGGGGTCCGGGGCTAGGCTACTCAGTTCCGACAATTAAGGGGAGAAAGACCAGCCTCGTTCGCCCCTGAGTGACATTAGGTGAAAAATTAAACCCATCCACCCTCGGACGCATGTTTTTACGGGCCCCATATAGGTGAAATTCGCCAGACCACCAGATGTCGTTTTGTTACGTGATTACCACTTGACGTTGTACACGGCTTCAAGAGAGACGGGAAACTCCTGGGCTTGTTATTCAGCGGAGAGTCACATGAAGGCAACACCATTTGGAGTGAGGGTTAGTGGACGCTCTCACCTACCATCATAAGTATGTCTGTATGTATGTATTGCCAGACGCCATGTATCCCAAACGGGGTGGCCAAGGGCTTAGAGTTATCATAAGTAAAAAAAAAAAGTAATCTCTCTCTCTCTCTCTCTCTCTCTCTCTCTCACACACACACACACACACACACACACACACACACACACACACACACACCACTACCCCTACCATCAAAGTTATTCTCTTTTCGTACCGACCTGTCACCTTCTCTTTCCCTCTGTGCCATACTCCCCCGAACCTTAGTCACTTCTGTCGTCTTCCATTTTCTCTTCTTCATCTTCTTCCCAGGATTCCATTTTCTCTTTTTCGTCTTCTTCCCAGGACAGTCGTCAGATTTTATGGAGGGAACCGCAGCATAGCCATCACTACCACAACCCGTAAAGTTACCACCGTTTTCCCTTCATATCAGCCTGTCGTTCTCCATTTTATCGCAGTCCATCCTGTCACTCATATGATTTTATTTTTCATAGTATGATCTCAGGCTCTATGATGGTTCCGTATCTAACCACTCTCCCCTGCTACCATAACAACACAAAATACAACCACCAAACAATCCACTATGCTCATACTGTCCTGCGGCTCCCCACACCACAACACACATCATGCACCACGTTACCACAGTGCAGACAAATCAACATAAGCTCAACAAAAGACTTACAGTCCAGTGGGTTCTTGACCAGATGAGCCAGGGGTATGAACAACAACAACAACAACATCTACTACTACTACTACTACTACTACCATCACCTCATCCACAACCACCATCATTTCACACACAACCACCATTACAACCACAACTACCATCACCTCTACCACAACTACCATCATTTCACCCACAACCACCATCATTACACCCACAACTACCATCATCTCAGTCACAATTCCCACCACTCTCCCCTCTACATTAACCTATCATTCTTCATTTTTCCGCAATCCATCTTTCTATCTCTCATCTCTTTATAAATTTCCATGAGCTATCTCCGGCTATTGTCATCGCTTCATATCTTAAGCACCACTATCACCAACATCAAAACCAACACCATAACAACTACATCAACCACCATCACAACCAGAATCATAACCAACATCTATTACCACCATCACTACCACAATCCTCCCCTACACCAACCTATCACTCTCCATTTTACCAAAGTCGGTCCTGTTTCCTCTCCTCTTGTCTTTTTATTTTTCCCCAGGGTGGTCTCAGTCTCGTGGTGGTTTTGTAACTAAACTATCGCAACTACCACAACCTCTACCACAACTATCAAGATCACTACCACAACTACCACCGACATTACGACAAATACCAACATCACTCCTTGAACTATCACCAACGCTACCACAACTACCCCATCATTACCAAAACTATCACCGACATTACCACAATTACCATCACTACCTCAACAACCACCAGCTCAACCACAGCCACCACAATCACTGTCAAAAACCACCAACTCACTACCACAGCCACAAAAAACACTACCACAACTATCTCCGTCCCAAATCACTCTAGCACTTTTCACTTTACCACTTCACTACACTGTCACTATGTACACCAACCAATAATCCCACTACAACCACTATCATCACTACCACAACCACCACCATTCTAACTACCACAACTACCATTATTCCTTCCCCCACATCACTCTAGCACTCATCAGTTTAACAGTATGTAGGCCTAAACTAACCAAAAACCTCACGACAACCACTATCATCACTACCACAACCATCAACCTCCCTACCACAACTACCACCATTCTGACTACCACCAATCTCCCCCTACATCCACCTATCCCTCTGCCTTTTACCACAGTCCGTCCCGCCATCCCTCATCTCACTCTTTTTCTCCCCCTGGCCGCGTGGGGGATTGGCACCTCTTTAAGTAGGATTGGGTCGAATCCCGGGGTGACAGAATTTCAATCCTTCGGCTCTGAGTTGGTCACCCCCCTTGCTACTGGACCTCTCTCTCTCTCTCTCTCTCTCTCTGGTTTACCTTACGCAGTCGATAAGATATATATAAATGTCTCGTTTGCAGAGAATGGGGCAGATTTTTCCTTTTTATATATTTTTCTTCAGTTTACCTCATATAGACGAAGGGAAATAATACGTACAATTTCTGCCCTTCAATACTACCTCTGACACTGGGTTTGATATTTTTTTAAAGTTTACCTTACAAAGAGGTATATGCGTTTTTT
>NC_136991.1:5525000-5547500 GCF_032717465.1 Coenobita brevimanus | reverse complement strand
AGAATCACTTAAAGATTATTTCCACACAGCGTTTCCTACCAGTGTTGCCATTAAACTAAGTAATTACGGACCAATGATTACCTCCATCTCAACTAGTACCGCTTGCCTATGTTTCTCTTACTAGCAGAAACAGTATATTAACCCCTACATACCGAGGGTGTCTTTTGTACTTCACTCTTGCTATTACCTGATGATTTTATCTACTTTATACAAATGCCTTCGTATTAAAGGCAACTGAAAGCCTTATCTAACCTCCCTAGTTCAAAATCAAAGCCGAATAAAATAATCTATTTTTTGCATATCATTTTTATCTTCGTGGCTGTCGCTAAACCATTTAAACCCCTTCAATCCCATGACGTATTTTACGCTAGGTTCTTGCCATCTCCAGGTAATTTTCTTCAATTCAGGTGGCACTTGTTGACCTGGAAGGGTTAGACAAAGCCCTAGTTAACCCTTTCACTAATACAGATCCTTCTAAAGTTGAAAAGCTCGTCTAAAGGTAGAAAAAATAAACTGGAAAAAAAATTGTTGCTGGACTCGAGGGTAAAGAAAAACCATCACATCGCTCAGCCCAATACCGCCTGTTCACTGTTCTCTATCGCCTGTTCACTGTTCTCTATCGCCTGTTCACTGTTCTCTATCGCCTGTTCACTGTTCTCTATCGCCTGTTCACTGTTCTCTATCGCCTGATCACTGTTCCCTATCGTCCGATCACTGTTCCCTATCGCCTGTTCACTGTTCTCCATCGTCTGTTCACTGTTCTCTATCGTCTGTTCACGGTTCCCTATCGTCTGTTCACTGTTCTCCATCGCCTGTTCACTGTTCTCCATTGTCTGTTCACTGTTCTCTATCGCCTGTTCACTGTTCTCTATCGCCTGTTCACTGTTCTCCATTGTCTGTTCACTGTTCTCTATCGCCTGTTCACTTTTCTCTATCGCCTGTTCACTATTCTCTATCGCCTGTTCATTGTTCACTCACTGGGAACATTATACATATGAGACCAATTCCCTGCCTCTGCTGTTACTAATTCTGCTTTAGGCCGGAAATTATTACGTTCACATTACGGAGAAATGGAGGGCAAAGAATAAACACAGCTTCATTAGGAATATTCTCAGCTACCCTCCTTATTCCAGTGATGTCTTTGTATACAGGGTGGTCCATATATAACGCTTCCCGTCCACTCCACAGGGGATTTTCTCGTCTATCCTGCATTATTTATTCCTTTCTTACTTCCATTGCCACATTCAAGCCCACACCAGCAGTCTAAGCCGTTCCAACTACATAGAAGATCCCAAGTAACGAAGTGGTACATACGGTTGGGTGTTAAGTGTGTGTGTGAGAGAGAGAGAGAGAGAGAGAGAGAGAGAGAGAGAGAGAGAGAGAGACAGAGACAGAGAGAGAGAGAGAGAGAGAGAGAGAGAGAGAGAGAGAGACAGACAGACAGACAGAGAGAGAGAGAGACAGAGAGAGAGAGACAGAGAGAGAAACGAAATAATGGCGATTTCTTACTAGTCAACAAGACGAAATTTTTAAGAAGACCAAGATAACATTACACAAAACGAAGGAAAAGAAAAAGATATCGGTAAAAAAAAAAGAAAGAAGCTTAAGCGAAAGAATAAAAAGAGAAGAAAACAAGAGAAAGATGAAGACTGGTTAATAAGAAGAGGAAGAGAATGAAAAGGAACAATATAAAGGAGGTGTATGAGGTAAGAGGAGGACAAGAGGAGCGTATATATACCTGTAAGAGGAAGACATTTAAGAGGAAGAGGACACACCTGGCTCCCGACTACAATCAACTCCATTTGGCTACTCTCTCACACACCTGGCTCTCTCTCTCTCTCTCTCTCTCTCTCTCTCTCTCGTTAACTCCATTACTCCCTCACACACCTGACTCTCCCATTCATGTCGGGCTGGCCTCACTCTCCAGCATATCACACACACACACACACACACACACACACACACACACACACACACACACACACACACACACACTCTCTCTCTCTCTCTCTCTCTCTCTCTCTCTCTCTCTCTCTCAGATATTCTTACCATGACACGAAGTCAGCATGTAGTTAAGGAAAGAAGACAGGATAAAGGAGAATTAAAAAAAGAAAATAAGGAAAGGAATGAAGGAAGTAAAGATGGAAAGAACAAGGATGAGGAACAGGAGGAAAACACTGGGAAGGAAGGAAAGAAGGAAAAGGAGGGCGGGAGGAGGAGAGGGAGTGAGGGAGGGAAGAACATAATCGAATAAAATAAGGAAGAGACACAAAAGGGAGGAAGGGAGAGAGGAAGACAGAACTGGCACCATAATTGGAAGAGGGGAGAGGAAGGTAAGTTTACGTGGAAGGAGGGGAAGGAGAAGGAAGAGGAAGATAAGGAAGAGCGGACGACAAGAAGAGAGGATGAAGAGAAGAGGAAGATGACTAGGAACAAGGTGGGAGGAGGAACAAGATAGGAATGACGAGAAAATAAGGGAAGAAGAAAGATAAGGAAGAGATGTATGATTTGGATAAAGATAATGCAAGACAGAGAAAATCAGGAACGAAAATGGAAGGACAGGGATGATGGGTTAGAAAGATGACAGGACAGAAGCAAATTAACCAAAATAAGACGAAAGAGAAGACAAAGAAGACACAGACAGGGGGAAGGGGAGAAAAATGAGAAAGAGGGAAGAGTGACAAAGAAGAGAGGAAGAGAGAAGAGAAGGAAGAGGAAATATGGAAGAAGGGAAAAATTTAGGAAAGGAGAAAATAAGAACAAGGAAGATGCGTGAAAGGTAACGAAGAGAAGAGTACGAATTATACTTTTTTTATATATCTATCTTATTTCCTCTCAATTTGCAGTTCCCTATTGATCTCGTTCCCTTCCCTTTTTCTGTTCTCTCTCTCTCTCTCTCTCTCTCTCTCTCCAAATCTTCGACCCGCCTTGTTGCATGTCAGAGGCCAGCAACAAATACATAAGGCTCAGTGAATATTTTTTGCCCCCTTTGTACCTTGGAGGAGGAGGAGGAGGAGGAGGAGGAGGAGGAGTGAGTGGTGGTAGGAGGTAAAGAGAGAAGGGGGGAAGGGGAGGTGGAGGGGTGGGAGGGGTGTTAGTGAGGGGCGAGAAAGGCTGACCATGGACCATAGCCTCCTCACACGCTCACCCAACATTATTTTTTTATTTTTGTATCTACCATGTACACAGCTGTTTGTATTTTTCATAGTTTATTTTATGTATTTACTTTTTGCATTTAGCCTGCTCATTACCGTGTTTCGTTACAGCATTTCCAACTCCTCACTATCTATGCTTCTTCCCAAACTAAAGTCATATGAGTATTGTTAGAATTAAAAAAGTTATTGTAATAAGGTGTGGACGACCAAGGAAGAGATGAATGGATAAAGTGAATGGGTGCATGAGGTATACTTGCTTGGACTGGAGG
This sequence comes from Coenobita brevimanus, assembly GCF_032717465.1. NCBI lineage: Eukaryota > Metazoa > Arthropoda > Malacostraca > Decapoda > Coenobitidae > Coenobita > Coenobita brevimanus. The sequence continues at coordinate 5,544,076 of NC_136991.1, read as the reverse complement.
GCTGGCTAGAGATCACAGTCGTATGTATTAATTTTGTAGTTCCTCCCCACTGCCTTACGTTTTAACACCAATATAAGCAAAGGAAATTATTAAAGCAGTTGCCTCACAGAAATCCCTCCCTACCTATGACTTTTGGCGTAAGTGTGGCAGAGTCAAAGTGTTATACTAGGTGTCTGAATATATTTTTATTCTTATTTCCTTTGTTTTTTCTTCTTCCATTCATTCTCAAAAAAAAAAAAAAAAAAAAAAAAAAAAAAAATACTCCGGCTTGTGTTTTCATTCATACACTAAAGTCGGAATTCTCGTCGGTTAAAAGGACTCAAGCACCTTTTCCTTGGCGATTTACTTTCCCTTCTACACGACAGTACTCGCCTGTAATACTGTTTGTCTTCAATTTCCACGACAGACTGCACAATAACATAGAACGGATTATCAGGAAGCCCACTGTTGAAATAAACCACCAAGGAAGGGGTGTTACGGAGAGAACCAATGAGAATACATGACTTACTTCTGCATGCTGACTCTACCATAAGTACACCAGTCATCACACTGGGAGAAAAAAAAAAAAAAAAAAAAAAACGACTCCTACCAAATTTTCTTTGGTTAAGGAGGTTCCCAAACAACTGTTCCTTGCCAGTTTATTTCTTCAAATGACCCGATGATATACTGTTTCATATTATTTATGCTATCTTTGTTGGGATTACAATAAAAGACAAAAGCAAGGTGCAATATTCAAAATAAATAAAAAATGATTGGCATTATAATGATGTGAACAGCATAAAAGACAACAGCGAAGTGCAATGTTCAACATAATTCGTTAAGGATTAAGTGCTACAGAGGCTCTTTCGCTGACGAGATTACACACCCTTGAGGCTGCTATATACAGTATAATAACTATCCCTTTAATCTGTTATTATTATCTTAAACAATTCGTTCTTAACCGGAATCCCCTCAATTAAGTTTTATTTTCTTTCCTTCACTGTTTTTTTCTTTTTTGTTTGTTTAAATAACATGCGGCAACCAACAACTGAAAATCAGTAAGCAAAAGCTCATTTTGCTTTCACTTTTCCTTCTCTTTTTTTCTTTAGGGGAAAGTAAATGATTTCGCCTGAACTTTTTCCTTCCCATTTTTTGTTTACTTTTTCGCGAACTTTTCCTTTTTTTCTGCGCTGATTGAACTGCGGAAAACTGCTGGTGAAGATCAACAAATCTTAATAATTAGGAACCAACATACAAAATTAAAAATCATAATTCAGTGCTACTTTTTTTTTTTTTAATCCATTTGCGGCCAACGTCCTCAGTGTAGGCCGGAGCTGGGCAATTTCAAGGTTACTAAAGGGGGGAACCCCGGGGCTGCGATCCATGAGCTTCGCGACTATAACCCGATAGGAGGAGGACGGTACGCCTAGTACCCTTCCAGCATAATCCCTCACACAGGAACCATGGGAGCTAATGGGTTAATTACATCTTATTTTACTTACTTTAGGCTCTTCCTGAGTTATAACATGATAAAATCGTTTGACCTTAACTGAAAATCGTCGAAGTAACATTGTATTTTTTTAATTGTCCGACTCTGGGCAAAGGCTACAGGGCCTATCCCAAGGCCCACTAGTTCTCCTACACACCTCCACATGTTACCACTTCGGCGCTAACATCCACCATCCATATTAAATACATGCTAGGGCTGTCTCATATAGAACTGGTGTACTGGTATTAGCGGGGGTATTTTTACGACATGTCGGCGGGTCTTCTGGTACACCCGGCAACAGTTCCGCCTGGGCCCCCAAGTACCGAGATATAGTAGATGTGGCAGAAGTGTGCGTGTTTGTTCGTTTGTACATACTCGAAAAATGTTCGGATCGTCAACTCTCTCACTCCATTGTGAACGTGAATCGGCCTTTGTCAGCAGTTTTAATTAAAAGACAAATCTTCTTTAATCTGTGCTGATAATTCTATATACTGATTACTTAATGACCTGAGAGAGAGAGAGAGAGAGAGAGAGAGAGAGAGGGGGGGGGGAATAAGTCATGGAGGATAGCCAATCATCGTGGAATATATTGTAACGGGTAGCAATGCAACAATATTTCATTTTTTTTTTATTGTTGTTAGGAACACAAAGTGTCAGTAACCTGAAACGATCCACAATAATGACTGGGAAAACTATTATCATGTCCAATACAAACAACCTAGCTGTTCGTCCCCCCCAACTCCGACCCACCTACCGTCCTGACCTCCCGTCTCTCCCCCATAACCACACACCGCCATCTATGGAGTGAACTCAAAGGCCGAATCACGTTCACAATGGAGTGAGAGAGTTGACGATCCGAACATTTTTCGAGCATGTACAGACGAACAAACACACACACTGCTGCCACATCTACTATATTTCGCTACTGGGGGGCCCAGGCGGAACTGTTGCCGGGTGTACCTGTAGATCAGTAAAGTCTGCTTTTTATGAAATTCAAATCCTTAAAATTGTTCCCTGCCCCAGCCGGGATTCGATCCTAGGTCCATTAGGACTGCAAGCCGCCTCTCTACCGATTCAGCCACCACCTCTATTCGTAAGCTTAATTTTACAAATAACGCAAAATAAGGAAATTCCACATGATTCCGGAATAATTATTCAAAATTTATTATGTCAAATCAATATAACAACTCACACAATCTTGCAGTTTCAAAGGATCATGGTTAATTATATATACTTGGATCATGGTTAATCATATATGTTCGTATAAATGTGTGTGTGTGTGTGTGTGTGTGTGTGTGTGTGTGTGTGTGTGTGTGTGTGTGTGTGTGTGTGTGTGTGTGTGTGTGTGTGTGTGTGTGTGTGTGTGTGTGTGTGTGTGTGTGTGTGTGTGTGTGTGTGTGTGTGTGTGTGTGTGTGTGTGTGTGTGTGTGAAAACGGTGAAGTGAGTGTAGGTGTGACAGGGGGAGAGGGTTAAGTAGCGTGTCTTAGTGGTGCTGGTGTGTGTAATGGGAGGTGGGGGAGTCTCCTTAGTACTCCCTTTCTCCTCTCACTGCCTCATTTAGCCCCCCCTCACCCCCTTTTCCCTCCTTCCTCCACCTCCTTCCTTCCTTCCTTCTTTCCTTCCTTACCCTTTACCCTTTCATTCTAACCTCTGATGTCTTTGCCTTCTTATTCTGCCTCTCTTTTCCTTGTAAAGTACCGTAGCATTATTTAGTTTCTTGTTTACCTTTTCTGTTTCTTAGTTCTCACCTGTGTTTACCTGTCGCATCTTTACTGACCTTCGCTTTCTCACCTTTATTACCTCTTTACTTTTATTAATTTTTCTTTTAACAGTTCTTTCTCTAACTCTTTTCTTGTTTACGTTTTCACTCGTTCATCTCCCTTACCTATGCTTACTTTCTTCTTTTCATTAACCTTTCCCTTTTCACCTGTATTTCCTTCTCCTTTTCTTATGCTACCCTTCCTTACTACTCTCTCTCTCTCTCTCTCTCCGCCTCGTTTACCCTTCCCCCCACTTTCCTCCACTTCCTTTTCCTCCTTACCTAATCTTACCTTCCTTTCTCACCTTCATTTATACTTTTTTTTTCACATGTGTCTCTTTCCTCTTTTTATTTCTACCTACTGTTCTGCTTTTTCTTACTCTTCATTCATTTACCTATCCCTTCTACCTTCTTTACCTGTGTTTACCTGTCTGATCTTCATTTAGCCTACCTTTCCTTTCTTAAGTGTATTTTTTTCTTTTTTCTTTTTTTACCTTTCTTTAGTAACCTCTCTCTCTCTCTCTCTCTCTCTCTCTCTCTCTCTCTCTCTCTCTCTCTCTCTCCCTACTTACCTCCCCTCGCCTCAGGAACTCCTCACTCACCTGTGGACAAGCAGAAAAAATTTAAAAATCACATTCAATTAACAAAGAGACACAAACTTTGGTCAAGCTAAATTTTTATCTGTGTTTCACTTCCAGAATCTGATTTACTATAACCTATTCACTTTTAACTTAGCCTAAAACTGCCGTCACTCCATCTTGAACGCTTAGTTGTAACTAGAGTTAAATTTAGACTATCATGCTGGCTACAATAAAGTCCCAGAGAAATCATGTACAGCCGTAGTATCACATTCTGCAGTAACAAGAGGTAACATTAGTAACTAGAATATGACGCTAGTCTGGACGAATATGGAATGGATGTGCTAATCACGAAGCAGGGAAATGGAACGGATGTGGAGATGTGGTGCTGTCTTGTTCTGCTATATAGCTAGGGAAACAGGCTGCCAACTGATGAAAATCCCCGTCGTTAAAGTGGACGAACATTTTAATGGGAAAAAAATACTTGTAACAGAGTGCACTAACATCGAAACACTAATAATAAGTCTAATTATATTTTCTAGGAGGTGGTGACTGTCGAGGTTATTTTTCTAGAGGCAAAACAATTAAGCACTTTTCCCAGAACTTATTTTTTATTGTATTTTCTCTATCATTCACGCGATTTCCTTCACCTCATGATAGAATTAGCGAACTTGAGGGGTCTGCAGCCTTCACTGATCTCGTAGGGGTTTGGGGTAGCTTTGGTGATCTCGCAGGGGTTTGGGGTAGCCTAGGTGATCTCGTAGGGGTTTGGTGTAGCCTTCCCTGATCTCTTCCATCCGATAGCCTGTTTTCTATCTCATCCCTGCTCCTACCAGACGATTTTCTTCACGAAGGATATTTTCTCGTAAGCAATGGGTTAATGAAGACTATTTCCACCCCATCCAGTTTGAAAATTTTATCCTAAGCTTAGTAAAATAGTGCGAAAATGGCGAAAAAAAAAAATCAATAAAACAGCCAGAATAAAGGGGTCCAAAATTTTTATTGCTCGAGATTCACAATAAAGTTAAATAAAATCGTCTGGTGTAGATTAAAAAAAAGTCATGAGAGTGAAGGGATATGGGATGATGTAGAGCCGTGGTGGTTCGGTGACAGTACGTTCGTCTTGCGGTGTGCGTGGACCTTGAGTGACCTTTCCTTGCATTTGTATTTCCTTTATCTTTTTTTTACATTTCTGCTCTGTATTCCTCAGCAACCTTTTTAGTTTTTTGTCTTCTTCCGTTTTGTTAGTTTTTTTTTCTGCATTTTCTTACGTTTTTCTTCTTTTTCTGTCGGTTGTAAGTTATCATCATCATCATCATCATCATCATCATCATGGCATTTCTGAGTGACTTTTCTCTGTTTTGCTTTCTTGTCCTTAACCACAATCTTCCTTCGTACTTACCTTCCTGAGTGACTTCCTTCTTCGGGTTTTCCTCTGATTTCTGTTAGTTTTGTGTGATGATGATGTGCTTTTCTTCTTTTCTTCTTCTTCTTCTTCTTCTTTTGATTTACGTTAGTTTTGTTTGACGCTGTTGTTGTTGCTGGTGTCCTCCTCCTCCTCCTCCTCCTCCTCCTCCTCCTCCTCCACCTCCTCCTTCTTCTGCATTTTGTATGTCTTCTTTTTTCTTCCTCTTATTTTCCCCGTTGTCAGTCTTCTTTCCAGTGGAGAGAGAGAGAGAGAGAGAGAGAGAGAGAGAATTTTCTATAAGTAATTAACACGTCTCCCCAACCCGACTCAGCCAGTCTGATGGTAAAGTGTAATTGAGACAAACTCCCCAGGAACAATTGACAGCCAGGAGAACAAAGTTGGCTGGGGAGGGGGAGGAAGAAGGGGAGAGAAACAGTGTAAAGGGGTGGAATGGAAAGGAATGGGACAGGATGAAAGAGGGGAGAAGGAAAAAGGGAGAGGAGGAGAGAGAAGGGGAGGGGGGAGGATGAGAGGGAAGAGGATGAGAGGGAAGAGGATTGAGGAGAGAATGAGAAAGAAAGTTCAAAGGAAGGAGAGGGGGAGAGGAAAGGGTAACAGGGAGGAATGGAAACGGGAAAGTAAAAGGACAGAAAGAAAACTGAGACATGAGATGGGATGGGAGAGGAAAAAGAGAGGAAAGAAGGAAGGAAGGTATGGGATAGGATGGGATGGGATGGGACACAATATGGGAAACGGGGGGAAAAGAAAGGACTTAATGAGGAGGGCTGAGATGGGTCATGGGATGGTATGGAATGCAAATGGAAGGGACATGATAGAAGGAAATGGAAAGGCAGGACAGAATAGGATAGAAGATAGGAACAGAGAGGAAAAAGATGGAAGATTGGAGGAAATGGGGATGGGATGAGGAGGGAAGAGAGAGGAAAGGTAAGTAGAAGGAAAAGAATAAAGGAGAATGGGGAAGGAAGATGCAAGACAAGAAAGCAGATGGGATGGGACAGGATAGGAAGTAACAGATAAAGTAAAGGAAAGAAAGGAAGGCATGACGAATGGAGAGGAAGGGGGGAGAGGCAGGAGGGAGGGAAGAGGGAAATGAAATAAGGAAGAGGGAAGCCAAGGGGAGGGAAGGAAGGGAGAGAGGGAGAAGGGAGGGGCAGAGGGGAAAATGAAATAAAAGAAGAGGGGAAACGAAGGGAGAGGAAGGGGGAAAGAGGGAGATGGGAGGGGAGATGAGGGTAAGATAAATTAAATTCCTCTAGTCTTCTCTGTTCGTTCTCGTCTTTCACGCCTTTTCTCCCTCTTGCCCTGAATTCATATAATTTTTTTCCATTTTATTATTTTTATTATTTGCTTTTATTCGTTTAGTCATTTTTTCCTTTTCTTCCTTACTCATCCTATTTTATTCTCTTTCTTCTTTTTTTCAAGATTAATTCATTCACATTCCATTAAATTTTTATACTCAAGTCAGTAAACCCATTTTCACTGTTCTACTTTTCATTCTTTCGAGCTGGACATTCGCATTTTTTCCTGCATTTTTAATTCTCTTTGTAATCTTCCTGCTCTGCTTTTTCTTTCACTCCCTTATTCTTTCACCTACTTCTCAAATCTCTCCACCCTATTACTTATCTCTTCCCAGTGGCTTTCTATCTTCCTTCAATACACTATTAACTTTCCATCATTATTTCCTTTTACTCCCTCCTTCTTCTTTTCCAAAATTTCTCATTTCTTTTTTCTCTTTTCTATTGATCTACATAGAAACTTTTCTCATGTTCACTCGTTTCTTTTTTCCTCAAGTGTTTCCTCCTCATTTTTTTTCATACTGTCCTCTTCTTATCCTTCCTTTTCTTCTTTCTCCCCTTCCTGCCAATATCGTTCTCTCTCTGTTTTCTTCTCCTTTCCTTCCTTGCTTCTCATTCTCCTGGTTCACTGTCTTGTATTATGTCGTCCTTTTGTTATCCTTCCTATTCTTTTTTCATTCTTTTCTGTTTCTCTCTCTCTCTCTCACACACACACACACACACACACACACACACACACACAGACACACACACGAGAGAGAGAGAGAGAGAGAGAGAGAGAGAGAGAGAGAGAGAGAGAGAGGGAGAGAGAGAGAGGCGGGGAGGGGGGGATGCAAGATGTCGCCCTAATTATAACTCGGCGTGGGGCAGTGTTTGGTTCCGGTAATTTGAGCAAGTTTGTTTGGGTATTAATTGCGTTTAGGGAAGGGGGACGTGGCAAGAATATTGATCTGTGCCGAGAGAGAGAGAGAGAGAGAGAGAGAGAGAGAGAGAGAGAGAGAGAGAATGACTTAGTTACTTGACCTGAGCTTTATTTTTTTTCTGTATTTGACAATGTATTATTTTTATTTAATAATTTAATCATACTTTTTATATATTTCTTTATCCATTTACTAATTATTTTACTTCTTTTATCTTCTCTTAGTAATGTCATTGAATGTTCGCTTTTTTTAATTATTTCTTTATTTGCATATCTGTTTTTTTATTTACTCGTGTCATGGTATTCACTAAGCCTTTTCATCACCAACCTTGCTACGGCAGTCACATAAACGTAATGATCGATGTATTTGAGTCTTACATACAGTGGACGCAAAGTTTATCCCAAACAGTTTCGTCAATCTCAGTATTCCTCTTCACAATAGTTCTTTTCCCAAACGCCTTCCAGTTTTTTCGGCCATCCATTTTGATATCGCCTATACTCTTTCCCACGACGACAGTTTTTCTGAGATGTATAATTTGACAGCAGCAGAAATTATAAAAAATATCGTCGCAAATAAAGGTGTTAATAGAGACCGTTCCAGCATTCCTCTATTGAATGTCCAAAGATAAAAGAAGAAAAAAGGTTTCTGTTCCGACAGGGAACGTTTTTCCATTTCGAAGCTCCTGCCCTCACACTATAATCGTGACGCGGGACTCTGAGGTTGTTATTATCGTGCCCTGGCAACTTGCCATTCAAAAGTGCATTTGATTTCGTGTACAATATGAGATGCATGTGATTCGTGTATAATAATTATGTTCGTGTATAATAATATTCGTGTATAATATATTCGTGCATAATAATATGATTCGTGTATAATATGATACGAAATCGGACGCACTTTTGAATGGTAGGTTGCCAGAGTACGATAATGACAACCTCAGAGTCGAGCGCCGAGACTATAGTCTTAAAATATAAACAGTGTGACCATACTTCACCCTTCCATTTCGAAATGCACATAACCAGTAATTGTTTCCATTGCTGTTTATCTACGGTACTTATTTATTTTTCTGTTTTATTCCTTCCAGTCTCTCCTCATACTTTCCCACTGTGTCTTTTATTATCCCTGCAGTATCCAATTTTTAAAGTTAATCGGTCATCCTTGTGTACTCCTTCTCTACAAACCATCCAGCGATCCCTCTGTCCACCTTTTACACAAAAGAACGTCCAACCAACCTTTCTCCTTCTCTTTACAAAATAACCCTTTTCCTATAACCTCTGACCATCCCTATAACCACCCGCCGTAAAGCCCTCCTTGTGTTTTTTCACCACCACCACCACCATTCAAATCTTATTTATAATTTTCACCCCCTTTTAATCTATCCCCAGTTTTCAAAATCTACCCAGCCATCCACTCTTAGACCCTTCGATCCCCCATTTCTCCCTCTCGCTCACTTTACCATCAATATTAGCGTCCTAAATTTGTTTCTCTTTCACCCATTTACTAATATGGTTTTAACTAACCATCCCTTGACCACCCATTTTCTATAACCATCCGACCTTCCAGCAGTTTCTTCTCTCTCCTAGTTATGTCCCGATATCTCTTCTTTAATCGCCACCATCTTCATTTCATTTCCATTTCTCTATATATAAATCTCTCCAGCCTTCTAAACACCATCCAGCCATCCTTTCTCCCAAAACTTGCCCCAAACCCCTCTATCTTTCTTTAAATATTATTAAACCAAAAGTCCCTTCTATCATCATCATCAGCCTGATACATTCCCTCCATTTCCGCCACTCCGACAAAATCTTTCACGTCTTCAAAATCCAACCCACCCTCAAAGTTTTCCATCCAATGACTGATGCTGGAAAAATGACGCCTTCATGTGATGGCACCGATATGACCAGGTGGCTCCATTGCCAGATTATACAAATGTCCCTAAATTTCCTCCCTGTACCCGAAAGGAGGATGGCAGACTGAAGAAGGGTAAGGGCAGCCTGCAGTCCACTACACACGTTCAGACGAGCCTAGGGTTGCAACTACTACCAGTCCTTTGACTTTTAGGATTTCTCTTGGCTGAAAGAAATTGTCTAGTGCAAGCGTAAAAAAAAAAAAAAAAGTTCCTAGGTATACCAACATCAGAAAAAAAAGGCTGCCTGATACAGATTTTGAAGCCCAATGCAAGTATTTTTTTTCGCTAGTACGGTTCAAGTGCATTAAAAAGGGTTACAAACTATCTAACTATCCATCCTTTCCCCAAAACATTCCACCTATTTCTCTCTCTTCTTTCCTTCAAACATTTCATCATTTTCTTCACTCTCTCCCCTTTCCCCAAAAACCTTTTCTCTTTTTCTCGCACCATTCACTTAAAACCTTCCACCTATTTCTTTTTTTTCCCTCTCTCACCTTTTCCCCCAAACCTTCTACCTCTTTCTTCTCTCGCTCACCTTCCCCCCCAAACCTTTCACCTCTCTCTCTCTCTCTCTCTCTCTCTCTCTCTCTCTCTCTCTCTCTCTCTCAAAATCCTTCCACCTTATTCCTTCTCTCCCTCTCACCCCCTCAGCGTCCTCTGCCCAAGACGAGAGGGGAGGCGACAGGAACGGACGACAGACACGCAATTGGGATCGGAAAAGCGGACCCGTTGCCAAGGGGTGAATGAGAGTATCGATGAAGCAATAACGTGTGTTGTAGGCAGGCTGGGAGAAAGAGCTGTGACAGGGGTAGGGAGAGGGCTTTTGCTTGGGGGATATGTTGGGTGGAAAGCTGTTGGAAGGGAGCTATGTAGAGAAGGTGCTGAGAGGGACCACTGGTAAGGAAGGCGTTGAGAGGTAGTTTTAGTTGGGAAGGGGTTGAGAGGGAGCAATGGCAGGGAAGGTGTTAGAAGAGAGCTTTAATAAGGAAGGTGTTAGAAGAGAGTTTCATTAGGGAAGGTGTTGACAGGGAGCATTTGTAGAGATGCTGAGAGGAAGCTTTTGTTGAGGTGTTTGAAGGGAGCGCTTGCAAGGAAGGTTTTGGACAAGAGGTTCTGTTGGGAAGATGATGGAAGGAAGCCTTTGTAGGCAAGGTATGGGAAAACGAGCTTTTGCAGGCGGACAAGATGTGGGAGATGGTGGTAGAGAAAATTTTGGAGGAAACGGGAGAGCTTTAGCACGGTGAGGTAAAAACATCCTTGGCAGGAAGGAGGGGCTTTGCATGCAGACAGGAGGAGAGATAAGAAGAAAGTGAGCTGTTGCAGGAAAGAGAAGGGAGAGTGAGAGATTTGGCAGGGAGAGGAAGAGCTTTAGCAGGAGTGAGGTATGTTGAGAAAAGAGCTTTGGACTGTGTGAGGATGTCAAATAGTTCTGCCAGGTGAAGAATGCCAGGAAACATTTTGGCAGGGGCAAGAGATGTCTGAACACAGCATTGGCAGGAAATACGCTGTAAGGATTGTGAAGGCAGGGTTAACGATAGCATAGGTGAACCAGTAACATGTGTGCATATGCTTCGACAGGTGGGTGAAAGTGACAATAACAGCTCTGGCAAGGGGAGAAGTTGGATGGGGACCTGTTCAAGGGAAAGCTATAAAAGGAAGGATTTGGGGATGGAGGGCTTTTGCAGGGAAAGGGATAGCGAGCTTGGGTAATAAGGATGTTGGAGGGGAGACTCTGCTGGAAAAGTGTTAAAAAGGAGTGGCTGGATGGGAGGGGTGAATAAAAAAATAAAATAAAAAAAAGCTGTAACACGTCTTGAAGGCAACCTGGAGAGAGATGTTGAAGGGAGATTCTGAAGGGATGGGCAACGTTCTGGCAAGAAGATGTTAGGAGAGAGAGCTTTTGCAGAGAAAGAGCTTTGGCAGGGAAAGATGTTGGGGGTTATTTTGACAAGGACGGAGTTAAAGGGGGCGGGGGGAAGAGGAGCAGCGATATTGTTCAAATGTTTGTGGGGGAGGGGGGAGGGAAAGCTCTGGGAGGGGAGCTTTTGGAGGGAAGGGAAATGCTGGGATGGGAGCTCCGCAAAGAGGGTATTGAAATCCGGGTGTATATGAAAGTTGTTGAAAGAGAGCACATCCACGGAGGTGTTGAAGTGTATGTGTGAATGTGTGCCGGCGGAGGGGGGAGGGAGCTATATACTGTAGAAGAGATATTGAGGGTTGTTAAAATGTGTGTGTGGGGGGAAGAGCGTTGTAGAGGGAGATCCTAGGAGAGTTTTTGCAGGGAGTGTGTGTGTGTGTGTGTGTGTGTGTGTGTGTGTGTGTGTGTGTGTGTGTGTGTGTGTGTGTGTGTGTGTGTGTGTGTGTGTGTGTGTGTGTGTGTGTGTGTGTGTGTGTGTGTGTGTGTGTGTGTGTGTGTGTGTGTGTGTGTGTGTGTGTGTGTGTGTGTGTGTGTGTGTGTGTGTGTGTGTGTGTGTGTGTGAGAGAGAGAGAGAGAGAGAGTGTGTGTGTGTGTGTGGTAAGCAAAGGTAAAAGTTGTGGGTATTGGTAGACACTGAGGACGCTACACTGTGAGAAATATTGGGAAAGGAAGTGGGGCAATGGGAGAAGGGAGAGGCGTAAGTATTGGGGGCCTTGTTATTGATGCTGTACTAGCGAAGGTGGGGGTGGGGGAGGGAATTGGGAAGGGGGGAGTGCTTGGGGGAGAAGATAGTGGAGGGGTATTGGACAGGAGGGGTGAGAGGTGGAGGTATTGGGAGTGGGAGGGTTTGGAGGTGGTGGTGGAGGAGGGGTATTGGCAAGAAGTGGACGGAGGTTGGAGGTGTAACGGCTAAGGTTGGATGTTAGAGGGTGGAAGTTACTGGAAAGACAGGTTTGGAGGGTAGGAAGTTGGAAATCACCTATCATATTTTATAGATTGTTGAAAATTGAGATGTTCGAAGCTGATGGGCACAGAATGACGATGCTGGAGATCAGTGTTGTAAGGAACGATGAAGGAATGATATTAACAATTCTTCGATGATGAAGATGATGAAGTTTAATTGCGAGTATAATCCAGTAACAACAACTGAGTAAAAAAAGAGATGTTGAAGGATAATGACTGTGACAAAATCTGTTCGAAAAACAATAGAGAAACAGGCTAAGAAAAACAAACATGGAAGTAAGTCTGTTTTGGATAAGCTGGATCGGCGAAATGTAATACCGTGCCGATTTGAAGGTTGATGAAAACAAGAAAGGAGGTCAGAGTTGATGTTAGTGCTTGCCGTGACAATTACACCCTTACGTAACGACCCTCCGGCAGTTACCAGGCTCATCTGAAGGCCAATTCCTCCGAGTTTTGCCCTAGTTAGCCAGCACTGCAATTAGACTGGGGCAGGGTACGGTTAGGTCATTTGCATGGGTAGTGATCATACTGTGTCTGAGTGTATTCTGGCGTGGATCGAACCCCGCATTTCCGTATACGTAGGAATTTTCGAGCAAGCCACTCTGCCATGATGAAATTGAAGGCATTGGTGGAATATGTGGACGGTGGAATGTGTGGATGATGGAATGTGTGGATGATGGAATGTGTGGATGGTGGAATGTGTAGACGGTGGAATATGTGGATGGTGAAATATGTGGACGGTGGGATGCGTGGATGGTGTAATATCAGGGTGAAATATGTGGATGCTGGATTATCAGATGCAAGACACCTGGGCAAATATGTGTAAGAACAACCAGGTAAATAATAAGCAGTAAATAAGCAGCATTTGACGAGTGCTAAAAAAAAATATCTCAGAAATATAACACATGGAAATCACTTGCTCGAAATTCTGCATGTATCAATATTTCCTCATCCCATATCTAGCTGGGAATAAGGATCCGGATAAATATTACTATCAGTCTGTCAATCTATCTACCTATTTATCTGTATGTATGAATCTATCTGTCTATCTATATATATGTATAATGACTAGTATGTAAGTGATAGAATACGTGAAGGGTGAAATACGTGTGTCGGAATACTGTGGAAGGACCTAATGTGTATATTATGTTTCCCTCTCCTATCTTCCATTACCTCTCTCTCTCCCTCTCTCTCTCTCTCTCTCTCTCTACCACCACTACTACTACTACTACTACTTGTATCACTCAATTACCTCCATCTCTTCGTCCCATTTTCTCCCCCATTCCATTACTTAACTTCCTCCCCTGCTACCATACTACTTCCTCTCTTTCCTCCCCTCTCCCATTATTTCTCTACCTCCCTCCCCCCTCTCCTCCCATTTCCTCCCCTCCTATCACCTGTGCTCGACATAACACTTAAATATCAGTCAAGTTACTATGAGAGAGAGAGACTGTGTGTGTGTGTGTGTGTGTGTGTGTGTGTGTGTGTGTGTGTGTGTGTGTGTGTGTGTGTGCAGCAATTTCCTGTCATATGCGAAGAACGTCCAGGCATCTCTACATAAGCAAAAGTTTAATGTTTTTTATTTTTTTTTAACTGCCAGAGGCCATAATCCCATAAGGGGTGGCCATTTGACTCTGAGTTATTTGTATTATGGGGAGGGGCACTAACCCTCCACCAACCCACTTGCTGACACGTAGGGAGCACGTATGGTTTGGTTATATGGTTACCACCCAGCGCTGTAAATGGTTTCTTGGCTTACAGGAAACCATTTGGCTTGTCACTCAATGTAAAGCCACCTGTGAAGGAAAGAAAAGTAATAAGAAGTGACAGGAAAGATGGGAGAAATAGGAAGAGAGGAGGGCAGGCACAGAAAAAGAATGATAAAGGCTAAGGATGAAGTAGTAATCCTCTTAATTAGGCTCTATTTCCAAAGGATAAGTTTCTCACGCTCTACGCCTTAAATCTTCCTTCTTGCATAATAAAAAATAATGTACCAAGTTTTTTTTGTAACTGCTTGTGGGCATAAACAACTGACCATAAGATAAAACAACACACAAGGAGGAAATGTGTATCTTAACCTCTTTTTTTCCTCAGACGTATTTCTTAGTTTGTTCTTGCTGCTACTAGAGGGTTTAATTCTGCTTAGGACACACACACACACACACACACAAACACACACACACACACACACACACACACACACACACACACACACACACACACACACACACACGATAAATATGGTCTAAGACACGGGACAATACGAGCTTGACTCATTCCTGTAAAGATACAATTAGGTAAGAACAATTAGGTAAGAACACACACACACACACACACACACACACACACACACACACACACACACACACACACACACACACACACACACACACGTTTCAAGGAGTTAATCTCAGGGGAGGCCTTTCGTACCGACGGAGCTAATCCCCTTCCACACATCTCTCTTCCTTTCTTCAAATCCAATTCCTTCCATTACTCCAATCACCAACTTTCCTCCCCCTCACTGGTCTCTTTCCTCCCCTACCCTCATTCCCTTCGCTCATCTCTTGTTCTTGTTCTTATTCTTCTTCCTATTATTATTATTTTTTTTTCAATTTTTTGTTTATAATTTCATCTTTTATCTTCATTTTTTTCTTTATATTTTTCTCGTTCTATCTTTTACTTCCCTTTCTTCATCTTCTTCTTCTTCTTCCTCTTCTTCTTCTTCTTTTATATTATTATTATTATCTCTATCTATCTATTGCCAGACGCCATAATCCCGTACATTATTATTATTATTATTATTATTATTATGATCATCCTCGTTCACCTTCTCGTTCTTTTTCTTCTTTCCCTTCTTCTCCTTCTTCTATCTTCTACTTCTTCTTCTTCTTCTTCTCTATCATACAACCTCGAAAGGACCATCAGAGTTGTTACTATTTGCTTTCCTTTGTACTCTTTTGCTGTTCCTCTTTTTGTACCGTATTCCAGGTTGCGTAGTGGCCCCGTAAAATCTCATCTTCAGTGATTTATTTTGCATCTAATCCCTTCACATTCTCTTGTAATTTATATCGCAAAACCATCGACACAGTTTAAATCAATAACGTGCACGAGGCTACTGCGATGTCAAGTAATGGAAAATAGAGAGCAAAAATAATAAAGTGCAAAATAAATCGCTAAGGAAGAGGTGTTGATATCTCCGACGCCACACAGGATACGACCCTTACTTTCTTTCCCCTCTCTGTCTCTATCACATCCCTCTTTTCACCTCAAATTCTTCCCCTCACTGACCGAACACATCCCTGTCCCCTCTCCTTACCTTCTCGTTTTTTCATCTTCCCTCTACTCTGACGTTCTTGTCCTCCTCCATCCTCTTTACTTCCTCATCATCTTTCTTCCCTTTCCTCGTCTCCTATCATCTTCCCTCCCACCCCTTATCTTCTCTTCCTCTAATCTTCTTGTCTTATAGTTCCTCCTTCCTTATCATTCCCATTTCTATCTTCCATTCCCCCTCCTCATCCCCTTTCCTCGTCCCCTCCCCTACCGTGACTTCCCTCTATCTTCTCATCTTTCTGTTTCCTCTCCCTTCTCATCCTCCCTCTCGCCTTTCTCCTTGCCCTTCTCCTTCCCCTCCCACTACCTACTCGGCCACCATCCCTTCCCTTAACTTGTCTACCCACAGTCTTCTCGTTTTGCCAGTTCCACTTTCCCTCTCATCAACCCCCTCTCCAGTTCTCACCCCTCCCGTTACACTTCCCTCTCGCCTCCCCCTCCCCTCTGTTGTCCCTCCTCCCTGTCTTGTTTCTCAGACCCTCCTTCCTTCTGAGTCTCCCCTTCGTCCTCCCTTCTCCCCATCCTACTCCTTCCTTCTCATGCTTCTCTTCATTCTGGCCCCCTCTCTCCCATCCTTAGCTTTTCCCTTAGTCTTCCAATCTTCCTTTTCCCTCCTCATTCTCTGTCTCATCGTTCCTCCCTCTCTCCTCCGCTATCCCCTCTTCCCCTCCGCTACCCTTTCTCCCCAACTGCTGCTACCTCTTCCCATCTGCTACTACCTCCCCTCCCCACCCTCCCTCGTTGACGTGCGGGCCGTAAGCTGCGAGGAGGACGTGCGACGATAACACCGAAGCTCCATTTGCGCCAACAGGTCCATAAATTCACCTCTACTTAAGATCACCTGCCTCCTGCTCTTCCCTCCCTCCCTCCCCCACCTCTCTCTCTCTCTCTCTCTCTCTCTCTCTCTCCCCCTTCATTACACTTCCCTACCTCTTCATCTCCCTCACTCTCCCTCTCACATCCCTTCTCCTCCTTCACTTCCTCTATCTCCACTTCCTTCTTGCTTTAATATCCTTATCTTCACCTCAAAGGATTCCATAGCCACCATTTTCTCTTATACAGCCTTGAAGGATTATTAAGTCTGTTGGGGATTACTTTATATTGTAATCCTTGCACTCCTCCACATCTTCCATATTCTTCCTTTTCTCCATCACTTTATTTCCCCGCTCCCTCTTTTCCAATGCCCCCCCACTCTGCTCTCACGCCTCCCTTCCTGTATTTCTCTCCATATCCTCCGTTCTCTCCCTTTTCTTCAGTATCACCTTCCCTACCTCTACCACCTTGTTTTCCTCCTAATTCCCCCTTACTCCTCCCTTCCCGTATTTCCCTCCATCCCCTCCGTTCTCTCCCTTTCCTCCTGCATCACCTCCCCTCTCTCTACTTCCTTACTTTCCTCCTCACTCCTCTCCCTCTCCTTTTCTCTCTTCCTCCCACTTCTCTCCCACCTCCCCCAAACTTCTTCAAGAGATACGATGCTTCCGTTCCCTTTTCTCCTCCGGCTCTTCCTCTTCTTCTCTACTTCTTGTTTCTACCTTTCCTCCTTCTTCTGCTTCCTCTTCCTTGTCTTCTTCTTCTTTTCGTCTTGTTCTTCCTCTTCCTCCTCCTCTTCTTTATCGCAGCTCTCTCCTTCCTCTTTCAATGGTCATTTGTTATTATGCAGGCAGTTCAAATATTTTACTATGAGAAACCGCATTGTGTTTTGTTCATCTTCAGAAAAATCCCAACATCCAAAAATAATAATAATAATAATTATTATTATTATGGTGACATAGACGTACAGTATTTTTTAAAATTTTTATTCAAGCTTAATCTAGACGATTTTGACCAAAGAGCTCGTAATGTGAGAAAAATTATCCCTACCTGTTATTTTCCTCATTTTTTCTTTCCCCTCTTTTTTCCCCCTCCCCTCTTCCTCCTCCTTTTTTTAACTAAACCAGATGTCGCTTTTCTGTAGTTGCTTTATATTTTTTTCTATGATGGTCAAGGATGAGATGGAGGGATGGAGTGGAGAGGTATATGAGAGAGGGGTGTGTGAGCTGGGAGAAGGGCAGTGAAATGCCGGGGAACAGGGCGACTAGGAAGCGATTTGTTTGTGGCCACCCCTTACAGGATTAAGGCGTCTGGCAAAAGATAGACAGACAGACAGATGACATTTCCTATTTTTCCTACCGCCTAATGATTTTCTTCACCATAACATTGATCCCAGGTAGTGAAGATGTTACAAGCTATCTCAGTTAAACTCTTGTGTTCCATGATCTTTTATATATGGTACCTTTTTTCTCTCTAGGCTTCAATATAGCTTGGGACCTCTCGTACTGAAGAGGTCTACTCCCTTACTTTTCATTTGTACCTCTTTCTTCACCCTTTCCCAACCACTTTTCTTTGCCCCAACTTTCTCCTTTCTATTTCTTTATTTTTTGCTTTGCTTCTCTACGCACCCCCCAACCCTTGTTCCTCCCCCCCCCCCGCACGTATAATACTGCCCCCCCCCCTCTCTCTCTCTCTCTGCGCATATAAAAAATCGTACCGTTCTGTTCACCCTCCTTCATTTTATCATCATCCTCTCTTTTTCTCATCTCCAAACGAATGAACTGCTCTCTTCTTCCGCCTCCTCCTCTTTTTCTTCCCCCAACCCCCCTCTCTTGCTCCTTACTTATGTAACAACATTCCTTTCACTTAATTTTATCACCATCCTCTCTCTTCCTCCTATTTGCAATGAAATATTATCCTGCTCCTCCTCTTCCTTCCTTTTCCTCGTGTCTTACATCTCCTTCCTTTTCCTTCCTCTTGCTTTCCTCTTCTTTCTTCCTTCTTCCTACTTTCTCTTCCTACCACTTCTCTTCATCATCATTTATCTTTCTCCTACCTCTTCCTTCTTCCTTCTTCTTCCTCTTCCTTCCTCTTCTCCAGCTTTCCTTTGCTTATCCTCCTTCCTATTCGTCCCTCTCCCCCTCTTTCTTCCTCCTCTTCCTTCATCGTTCCTCCTCCTTTCTTCTTCCTCCTCCTCTTCCACCGGCCACGTTCCAGAGTCGCGACACTTCTTGAAAAAAGTGCATTTTGACAAGTGATTTAAGGTGGCCACCGTAAAACTATTTCCCCTCCTCCTCAGGTCCCTCCCTTCCCTCTCCTCCTCCTTTGGCCCCTCCTTTCCCTCTCCTCCTCTTCCTCCTCTGACCTCTTCCCTTCCACCCCTTCCCTCAGGTGCACCTTTTTTTCTTACCTCTCACCCCTTCTCACGTACACCCTCTGCCTCTCACTCTCCCACACACACCTATACCTCCCCTCACATTCTTTCTCTCACATACACCCTTTTCCCTTCCCTCTCACCCTTTTTCTCCAGTTCACCCTTTTCCCTTCCCTCTCACCCTTTTTCTCCAGTTCACCCTTTTCTCTTCCCCTTCACCCTTTCTCTCACATGCACCCTTTTCCCTTCCCTCTCACTCTTTTTCTCAGTCATGCTCTTTTCCTTTCCCACTCATGTTTTCTCTCACACATTTTCCCTTTCC
>NC_136991.1:5515000-5522500 GCF_032717465.1 Coenobita brevimanus | reverse complement strand
CCTCTTCCCTTCTACCTCCTCTCTTCTCCCCTTCCTTTCCCCCCCCCTCACATTTCTCGTTCCCCTCTTCCCTTCTGCCCTCCTCTCTTCTCCCCTTCCTTTTCCCTCCTCACATCTCTCGTCCCCCTCTTCCCTCCTACCCTCCTTTCCTCTCCCTTTCCTCTTCCCTCCTCCTGCCTTCCCCTTCCTTCCTCCCCTCCTACTCGTCATACCCTCGCTTCCTTCCTCCACTGATCCATGCAACAGAACTGACAAATAAAAGGACTGGCTACCCGAGACAAAGTCACAGTTGGCTTGTATATTGGCACCATGGCATGTATTCCCGTCCCGTATGGACACTCCGCAACACGTCATTCTTTGCGATTTATTTTTGTATATGGCTGGTTAATATCCTTTCGTACGATGTATGTGAAGAGTATGGCGCTACTGGAACGATTTATGTAACACACAAGAGGACAGTAAGTGTAAAATGCAAAATAAATCGGATAGGAAAAAGTGCCAGGGGGCTTCCTGAACCGAACAGACTAACAGCCCATGAAGGAGTAGAATGATGAGATTTAGTTACTCTTCTCACACACCTATGACCAGAATAAAATCGTCTAGCGTTGGCTGGAAAAGAATATATACTAGAGTTCCCCTAATGATACAAGGGTTAACAGTGATAATATTCTCAGCTGGAGTTGGTTTTGAAATACTGGAAGTGTTGCCCCAATAATAAAATAAAAAATGGCAACGACGACGACGACGACGACGACGACGACGACGACGACGACGATGATGATGATGATGATGATGATGATGATGATGATGAAGTTAACTCTCAGGCTCCTACGGTTCACTCACCTGGATACAACTGTCTGGTCTTGGGCAGAAAATACTATACTGTTTTCCCTCTAACCTGGCCAGGATTTTCGTCCTTTTGTTGCTTAGTTCACGTAACTCTGTGGCGGAAGGAGTCCATGCTACCGCTCTACATGCTTTCCAACTCAGCATTCAAGATGTAGAGATGTGAATTTTAAGCCAAGTTAGAGTAAAAAGAGCATAGTGTTGTCCCGATCACAGAAAGGTTCGTGATGACAGCATTAACTCCCACGCACACACCCTTCCCTCGTCCTCTCACTCTTTCTCTCCTACACACACCTGCACCTCCCCTCACACTCTTTCTCTCACGTACACCCTTTTCCCTCCCCTCACACTCTTTCACGTACACTCTTTTCCCTTCCCTCTCACCCTTTTTCTCCAACAACCAATTCTTAGCTGAATAAAATCCTCTGATGTTAGCTGGAACAAAATACTAGACAACACCCGACCACGAGAAAGCTAAATGAACTCTAAAACTATTTCATAAGGTTTAGTTGGACAAGTAATCAGGCAATCTTAAATACGGTCAGCTTAGTATTAGGACGAGTAAGGGTTAAATCTTTAGTTTTTACTCCATTACTACCCTCATACCCTCATACCGACACTCCTCTGGGCCTAATCCAGTCATATCAGATCTCACATTTTTTATTCTCAAACTTCCACTGCATACTAACTTGTGGCTGCATGAAGACAAAATTAATGAGCTTTAATTATGAGGCAAGAACGAGATAATTATTCATCAAAACGACCCTCCAATCTATACGAACATTTGGCCATCAACAGAACTGTACAGGAGATGAGATTTTTCGTCAGGGGTGAAAAACTGAGGGGAAAAAAGAAGAATAATCGGAAGCTCGAGTACAAAATCAGTCTGTCAAATGCACTGTTCAAGCTTCTCGACCAGAGCGGAAGTTGAATATGCACTAGTCTGTTGAATGAATGAATGAATGAATGTCCAATTTCACAGGAAACACTGATGACAGTTTAACCTGCTTTTGCGTTTTCCTGGTTCTATTTTTGTCTTTTTCATTTATAAAAGTATGAGGACAGACAGAATCACGACAGCGGCGTCGGTGGTGTTATTTGTGAAAGAGGATGGATAGAATGACGACGACGACGATGATGATGATGATATTTTTTCACTGTAAGTGCCGGCATTTAGGGAAATGTGACCCCTTCGTCCACCATGAAAAATAGAGTACATTTACTGCATCGAAAATCGTGCCGGATATCACGGCCATTCCATTATTAGATGCGAGTTTTAGGAATGTCCCCCCTTCCGTGCACGTTGCCGTTTTCTTTTCTGTGATCTTTTCCTTGTTTATTGCTTCCTCCTTGAAGTTTCATTTTATTCCATTTCTGTTCCACACCAATTATCACCCTTTCCCCCTTTCCTTCTTCCTTATTATTCCCTATTCCATCAATAACCATTCCCCTACACTCTCCCATTTCCAATACCTCCTCCATCTTTCCCATTTATCTCCATTTCCATCCCTTCATCATTTATTTATCCTTCACGGTCCTCATCTATCCCCATTCCATTTCCGTCTACCCCCATTTCTCACTATTACTTCTCACTAGCCCATCTACAGTACATCCATTCCCTATTTCTATTGCCTCCATCATAATCCGTCATTTCTTCTTCATCATTACCAATTTCCATTTCATCCCTTCATCATTTCTTTATCCTTCACCGTCCTCATCTAACCCCATTTCATCTCCGCCTACCCCCATTTCTCACTATTATTTCTCACTAGTCCCTCTACTGTACATCCATTTCCCATTTCTACCACCTCCATCATAAGCCGTCACTTCTTCATCATCATCCATTTCCATCCACTTCCCACCTACTTCTCATTACCATCCCTACATCAATCCAATATTTCTCCTTCCTCCATAATATTCTCCACCATTACCCACTACCACCTACTACCCATCTTTTCCTCTCACTGCCACTAAATTTCCTATCACATTAATTCTCTCTCTCTCTCTCTCTCTCTCTCTCTCTCTCTCTCTCTCTCTCTCTCTCTCTCTCTCTCTCTCTCTCTCTCTCATTCCTTTTCAGCCCCTCTACATTTCCCTCTTTTCCCAATACCATTCTACCCCCATTCCCATCCCTTTCCTAATTCTCTAACCTCCTCCATCATCTCCATCTAAATCCACCTTCCCTTTCTCCACCTTCCCTCCTTGCTCACCCCATTCCATCTTCTCCAACACCCTTATTTCCACTCCCTTCCCACCCTTCCCTCTCATTACCCCTACTTTTCCCACCGCATCAATGGCCTCTCTCCTGCCATTAGTTTCCCCCTTATTACCAAAAACACTGACTCTTGACCATTCCTTCCCCTCCCCTTAACAGCCCCTTCGTGTCTGGAAATCACTAGTCAACTACTCATACTAACCACCCTTTTCTTTTTTTATCCTCTTTATTCACTTTTTTTTTTTTTTTTCATGTGTACTTTCTTCACTTAAATTTTTTCATGTCTACTTTTTGCATTTTCTTTTTTTTTTCATGTGCACTTTTTCACTTTATTTCATGTTCACACTTTCACTTTTTTTATTTTTTCATGTGCACTTTCTTCACTATTTTTTCAGGTGCATTTTTTCATTTTTTTTCCATCGGCATCGGCAGTCACTACCAGGCTTGGAGTAATTGTAACTGTAATTTAATTGAAATATAATTAATTATACATTTTTAAGATAATTGTAATTGTAATTCGTTATTTCTAATGATGTGTCATTATAACTGTAATTGTAACTGTGTTTTTAAGTAATATAGTAACTGTATTTGTAATTGTAATTGAGCATTTAGGAGAAGAACAATTATAATTACATCACAAAAATACTTTGATAAACGTATATAGTATGTATGATATACTGAACAGAGAGAGAGAGAGAGAGAGAGAGAGAGAGAGAGAAAGGGTGGATTTGCTCTGAAGTAAACATATTACACGAGACAGTATTATTAGATGATATTTAAAAAAAAAAAAAGTGTATAAATGTTTTGAGTAATCTGCAATTTGTTATTTTTGTTTACCTGTGTATAAGTAACTGAAATATAATTGAACACAAACTAGGTTGTAATTGTAATTGCAATTGTAATTTGGAAGTATTAAAATGAGTAATTGTAATTGTAATTGTATTTGTCATATTGTTCCTTCCCTGTAATTGTATTTGTAACTGTAATGTAATAATGGGCAAGTAATTATAATTATAATTGTAATTGACTGAAAGCATATGTAATTACTCCAAGCCTGGTCACTACTGCTTTCTCACGGTAACTTTCTTTTTGTGTGCAAGATTTATATACATTCTTCCTGCTCTTGGCCTCTCATATTTTCATTCCAATTACCGCCGTTCATGCTTTCCTTTTTTCTATTTTCTTTTAGTATCCTGGCTCTTCACACTTCCTTCAACCACCTCTCTCTCTCTCTCTCTCTCTCTCTCTCTCTCTCTCTCTCTCTCTCTCGTGTGTGTGTGTGTGTGTGTGTGTGTGTGTGTGTGTGTGTGTGTGTGTGTGTGTGTGTGTGTGTGTGTGTGTGTGTGTGTGTTACAGTCTCGATCACTCATTTTTTCTTATTCCAACAGCCCCTTTCTTGTCTTCCTTTTCTTTATTTTTCTGAATTTTTATATTCTCTCTCTCTCTCTCTCTCTCTCTCTCTCTCTCTCTCTCTCTCTCTCTCTCTCTCTCTCTCTCCCTCTCTCTACCCCTTTCCTTGTGCCTCGCTCTCTTCTCTTTTCACATATGCCTTCCTCTTCCCTATTTTAAGCACTGTACCAATCTTTTTCTCTCCTTCCATTCCTTAATCCTAATCCTCTTTGTTTTTCCCCACCTGATGAAAGCTCTCCCATTTCCTTTCTTAATTTCCATCGTCAAGTTGTTTCCATTTTTCTTCTACTTCCAGTTATTATATCTGACTTAATTGTCTTCTTTTTTCTTTTTCGTCGTTTCTGTTTTTGTTGTGTAATTTCCTGGATAAACTAACATAGGCATGAGTGAAGAAAATAAATGACAGGGCTTCCTCAATCAAAATCAAGAACACAGTAAACTAATTATGTACATACCTTTCTGATTATCTACTCTCATATAAAATTAAACACCAACACAAACGTACAGACACCCAAAATTAAAGAGTCGTCCTTATTTTCATGCCTGCTCTCTCTCTCTCTCTCTCTCTCTCTCTCTCTCTCTCTCTCTCTCATCAGCACTCATACATAAATAAATACTGTAACATACACGTACAGACACCCACAAATAGAGTCATATTTACTTCCATACTCTCTCTCTCTCTCTCTTCTCACTCACACACACACACACACACACACACACAGGAGTTACAAGGCTGCTACAGTATTGCAAGAAAGGAGAGATTCCAGTTGACCACTCCTGCCCTTTTCAGTCTCCTATTTACAACACGGAAAGAATACGTGGGTAGGCCATTCTCCCCCCTAACACGGGAAAGTTTCTAAGCCAATGAACTATATAGATATCGAGTCTGGTTTCTGGTCAGTCAAGCAGTCAGTTTATCTAGTAATTTATTGTTGTCACTCAGTCTGCTTCAGATAATATGCTCCTTATCGTGTAGTCGCTTTGTTTTTGCCTAATGGAACTAAGCCACCCCCAAGACTTTAGTATTAAATCATGGTTCTGTGAGGTTGGAATGAGTCTCCTTTGTTACTTGTCAAATTGACCCTCCATTCTAACGGCACCTGACCATCAATTTTTCTAAAAGGGGTAAGAGGTCTTGTCAGATTAAAGCAAACTCTCCATTAGCTGAGTAGTCTAACAATAAGTTGCTGTAGATTGCTAGTCAGACAGTTATTCAGTCAGTCAGTTGGTCAGTTAGTCAGTCAGCCGTTTAGTTAGCAAGTCAGTCAGTAAGTTAAGTCAGTCAGTTGGTAAATCACTTCCTAAGTTAGACGGTCCAGGCAGTTTACGACCATTTAAACCCCTAAAGCGACAGTCGCATTATAACAAATACTGCTCGTTATAGCCATGCACAAACACATACACAGAACAAAACTCTAACCAAATAAACACGAATAATCACATTAATGAAGGCAGCCTCGGAGCCAGCACTTCAATTATCATATGTTAAGCGCGTTGCATGATGGCTGCCGGGGGTTGCATGACGGCAGGTGAGTTGCAATGTTACCTGTTCTAATTAGCGAACTCGAGATAGTGCGGCTGGAAGACCTGATGAGGATCTGAGTGAACTGCCTTACCATGATTACTATTACTGTTGCTTATTTGTTGTTGTTGTTGTTGTTGTTGTTATTATTATTATTATTATTATTATTATTATTATTATTATTATTACTACTACTACTATTACCGGTATTACTACTACTACTCTTACTATTCCTACTACTACTACTATTACTACTACCACTATTACCACTACCACTACTACTACTACTACTACTATTATTACTTCCACCACCACCACCACCACCACTACTACTACTACTACTACTACTATTCAATCCACTTCAATCCGATTACTTACTACTACTGCTACTACTACTACTACTACTACTGTTCAATCCATTTCAATCCGATTACTTCTTTCTCACTATTCAGGTTATCACTAAACAATTACATTTAAGTCAGAAATGCCCTCTACCACTGAACGAGTTAAACAGGACCATAAAACACCTCTAGTGTGAAAAGAACACCCTAAGCTGAACAAAAATATCTCAAGGTAGAAAAATGACTGAAAAAGGCCACATGATTCAAGGTCTTAATAATCCCTCTATTGTTATAAGAGGTGGGTACGATACAGAAAAAGAGCCAGGAAAAGGGAAAGCAGGATGAGGTATCAGTGGAGTATCTAATAAAACAGACTTATACTACTTCACCTCATTCCTGTAACCACAATTTCTTTAACCTTATAACAGTTAGCCTTAGTAGGATAATTACTAAGCGTATAATTACCTTCATGAAAAAAAAAATACCATGTTCGTTTTTTCATTATGCATCTTTATAGCCTTTTTATAGATTTAATTCGAACGATGCGTTCTCAACATATCATCGCCTTAAGAATGAATATATTTCTCTTTTTTCAATATGAATTTGATGGCTTTTTTCTAGGCTTTATACGTCACTGAAAAACACCACTTTGAATAATAATACGAAAAACAGTAATAAAAGTTTGCTGGTCTAATAAAAACGCCAACCGCCTAATTATTCATGGGAAAATATGTGAATTCTGACGACCCGCGACCTTGATATCCAACCGTTAAATAATTTCCCTCTGATGACATGTTATTTAATTCGTGTCTTCTCCTGATGACTTATATATTATTTATTTTATTCATGTTACCTCCATACGATTGATGACACTTATTTCGACGACATTTATTTCATTTGTGTTATCTCCACACGACTGATGTTACTGATTTTATTCGTGTTATCTCCAGACGATTGATGACATTTATTTATTCCTGTTATTTCCAGACGATTGATGACGTTATTTATTTTATTCGTGTTACCTATCAGACGACTGATGACACGTTATTTTTTTCGTGTCTTCTCCTGACGACTGATGACATTTATTTATTCGTGTCATCTCCAGACGATTTTATTAAGCTTATGTTGACTTTTCTAATATTCAGGGTTAATTACATCTTTTATTT
>NC_136991.1:5470000-5510000 GCF_032717465.1 Coenobita brevimanus | reverse complement strand
CGAGGATGGGTAGCGGGATGAGGGGTATTTGTTTTACCAGGCAGTGAAGCCGCCCGGATGTATCGGCGCCACCACGTAAAAATCTTCCTCATTACTGGTACTAATTATCATTACTATTTTAACCCAATAGTTATAGTCAGGGTACGCGGCAGATCTCTTATTCTCACTGCTGTTCTAATCATTGTTGTTCTTTATATCAATTGCTCGGGCTGGTCAAGTTACGATATTCTCTTGAGGGGTTGGTTGCACGTGAAAGCCAAAATGTTTAACTGACTACGGTACGGGTGATGTTTTCATGTGACGGAACTGGGCCACTTCTGTTACTCGAATGCTAGGTCGTGGTGGCATGCAATTCGATGAACACTGACTATGAGGTAGGAATTTATCTCCTTCGTTACTAGTCAAACCAACTTCAATATGGCTACACTTACCTACGAACAGAGGTGAAACAGGTTAGGAATATTTGTCATGGAAAAAAAAAGTCTAAGCGTTTATGTATGCCAGTTTGTAGATATGAAACAAAACGTGAATTAAACCCTACAAGGAAGTACAGGTATTTATTTATTTCATCCAAGATACCAATAGACTTTTCTTTTCAAATTAGGATGGACTTCTAGTAGTGAGGGATTTACTGTAGGCTGTGTCTGACTCCTCTAGTTCAAATCGTCTCCCTGAAGCTAATACTACTACTATTACTACTACTAAATAATAATAATAATAATAATAATAATAATAATAATAATCTTGAAACAAGAATAAGTTTTAAAAGTCGCCATCGTAATGAAAAGATTAATGCTTTGATGAAGTTTAGAGAGAGAGAGAGAGAGAGAGAGAGAGAGAGAGAGAGA
The DNA here is from genome assembly GCF_032717465.1 of Coenobita brevimanus. Classification (NCBI taxonomy): domain Eukaryota; kingdom Metazoa; phylum Arthropoda; class Malacostraca; order Decapoda; family Coenobitidae; genus Coenobita; species Coenobita brevimanus. Next base: position 5,509,152 of record NC_136991.1, on the reverse strand, counting down.
GAGAGAGAGAGAGAGAGAGAGAGAGAGAGAGAGAGTAACGAGAGAAGGAGAGGGAGCGAACGAGGGAGAGGCGAGGAAAGGAGAGGAAGAGCAATTGATTCAGGGGGAGAGAGTCGGGAGAGAGAGAGAGAGAGAGAGAGAGAGAGAGAGAGACAGACAGACAGACAGACAGACAGAGAATCACTGGGAGTCATGGAATGGTGAAAGGGATAGAGTAGTAAATAAACAAATCAATAACTCTAGCTAATAATAGAACACACACACACACACACACACACACACACACACACACACACACACACACACACACACACACCATGACAGTCGAAAAAACACACACAGCGAATTCCATAAAAGCATATATATAGTATGTTTACAACGATTTTTTTTTATAATAGAAATCCTCGCGTAAGTGTGGACAAAAAAAAATAGGAATGTATAGTTTTCCTTTTTTTTTTTTTTTTTTTTTTTTCCATGGCCACAAAATATGATTCTGGTTTGTCAGCTGCTGTCACAAAACTACTACTCTATTTTTTATGGATGTTGGTAGTTTCGAGTAAAACGCTGGGAATTCATCACTCATTATTATTATTATTATTATTATTATTATTATTACTATTATTATATTATAAATGATTATTATTTATTATTATTATTATTATTATTATTATTACTGTTATTACTATTACTACTTCTACTACGGTACTACTAGTACTACTACAACTACTACTACTACTACTACTACTGCTGCTGCTGCTACTACTACTATTACCACAACCACTATACTAGTACTACTACTACTACCACTATCTCTACAACTGCTGCTATTACTACCACTTTTACTACAACTATTACCGCTGCTGCTGCTGCTGCTACCATAACTACCATCACTACTACTACTATTTATATCAGTACTACTACTACCACTACTACTACTACTACTGACTTGGTGTATATATGGGTGAATTACAGGGAAATTATCACCGCTGTTGTTATTTTCTGTTATCTTTATTAGTGGTGCTGGAGAGGGATGCCTTCACGTGGTGGCACTATGTAAACACATGGCTCAACTGCCTGGTTATACAAGGATCCCTCAAACTACTTCCCTGTCCACAAAGAGGAGGATGGTGGATTGCAGGAAAGGCGTAACTTAAGCCAGCAGTCTACTGGGTTCACGTTAGATTTGATGAACCTGGGGTCACATCATCATCATCATCATCATCATCATCATCATAATTCTTACTATTGATATTGCACTTTCATCGCCTTGTCATTACTCATCTCAAATAATGTTATTATCAGTATCATCAGATTTCATTACCAGAACCATTAATCTGCGCTCTCAGCTGGAATACTGCCTCTGTTATTTTCAAGTTTGGGGAATGACACTGCTAGCCATTAACCCTTTCAATACTAGGGGACTCTGGGTACAGGAAAATCGTCTCATAGCAGCAAGTATAAATAAAAAATAAATAAACAAAAGCACTGTACTAAAAGAATTTCTTGGGTCAACAGTTAAATCATCAGTCAGTGTGTTAGCTGGTCAGTGGGTCATTCAGTAATTTTGTAAGTAATTTTGTCTATCTTCTAATATTTTGTGGTTGTTGTGGCCCTAGGTTTATATATACGTGAACCCGATGCTCTGACGCTCCCCTCTTCCCGCAACCCAATATCCTACGTTCAAGGGACTGGGAGGAAGTCGGGGCACATTTGTATAACCGGACAGTATATTGGTCAGAGAATCATTTAGAATTGGTAGATCATTCAACAACGGATTTCAGTCAGCTCGTAAACGGGACAGCCAGAAAGAGGACACACACACACACACACACACACACACACACACACACACACACCTCTCTCTCTCTCTCTCTCTCTCACACACACACACACACACACAAACACACCTCTCTTTCTCTCTCTCTCTCTCTCTCTCTCTCACACACACACACACACACACACACACACACACACACACACACACACACACAATACCATTAGTCCGTCCCCACATCCACCAGGCAGCTCAATTTTCCCCATCTATGTTCGTTGTGGCAGGCGCTCTAAAAAAACATGGAATTCTAGTTTTCCGAATAAATTATACATTGGGATTTTGTTTATTAATTTTGAGTCTCTTTGAGGCTATAAAGATTAGCATTAATAATCTTGCTCCTGACCATCATTATCACTATCCATCTCCAAATCTTCATCATTATCATTATCATCAATATCCTTCCCCACATTATCATTCATCATTATCATCATCAAGACCAATTCTCCCTTCTCCCCCTCCTCCTCTCACAATCATCATCATCATCATCATTACGACCACTACCTTCATCATCACATCATCATCATCATCATCATCATCAGACCAACCCAATTCTCACTCTCTGCATAGAATGGGCAGAATCTAGATATAATGAAAAGGAAAATCACGGTGGAAAGGAGACCCGTCAACAGAATTTCCAGGTAAAATGGTTACACTTGCATTCATTCGCGATTGAACCTTACTTTGATAAGACAGAGAGAGAGAGAGAGAGAGAGAGAGAGAGAGAGAGAGAGAGAGAGAGAGTTCGTGAATAAACCTTACTTAGAGAGAGAGTGTGTGTGTTCGTGATTAAACCATACTTTGAGGGAGAGAGAGAGAGAGAGAGAGAGAGAGAGAGAGAGAGAGTGTTCGTGAATAAACCTTACTTAGAGAGAGAGTGTGTGTGTTCGTGATTAAACCATACTTTGAGAGAGAGAGAGAGAGAGAGAGAGAGAGAGTGTGTGTGTGTGTGTGTGTGTGTGTGTGTGTGTGTGTGTGTGTGTGTGTGTGTGTGTGTGTGTGTGTGTGTGTGTGTGTGTGTGTGTGTGTGTGTGTGTGTGTGTGTGTGTGTGTGTGTATTCCACCAAAGTCACACTATCTCACACTCAGAGCGGATGTAGTGGATGGCTGCGTGGGAGATGGAGAGGGTGCTTGTTGATAGTGTGTGTGTGTGTGTGTGTGTGTGTGTGTGTGTGTGTGTGTGTGTGTGTGTGTGTGTGTGTGTGTGTGTGTGTGTGTGTGTGTGTGTGTGTGTGTGTGTGTGTGTGTGTGTGTGTGTGTGTGTGTTTAACCGTGCGTGTGTGGGTGTGCGTGGGAGTGTATTACAACATGAATAATGAATGCCTGCTTTAACTCCTCATCAGAACCATTCAATCACCTCCTCATAAATGCTTCTGTGTCTGACTAAGCTTAACAGTGCTATCAGGCTTCGGATATACGACCTTATTTTAATACGCTTTGGGGAATCCGTAGCGCTTCTTCCTTAGCTACTTATTCTGCACACAACCCCTCTGTATCCTATTTAACGTTATTGATGCAAAAGTCAATATTAAACACAAACAGGGCGAATAGGAACGTCAAGATGTAATATGCAAAATAAATCGCTATGGATAATGGATTTCGAACTCTCCTACGTCACCCAGAACAGGGACGATAGAGAACTTAACCCTTTCAGTTTCATGACTTTCTCGTTTATTTTTACCATCACGAAGCGACTTCTTATTATTTTTATTTTTATCTTATTTATTTTTTACTATGGAGACGTTTCGAGATGGATAGGTTAGATACAGCCATCATTAATTCTTCTTTATTTGGGGACTCTCCTGACCTGAACAAAATCGTCTGGGAGGGGGGTTTTCAAGAATACTCCCCCAGTATCCCTGCTTGTCGTACGACGCGACTAAAAGGGTTGGTGGTGGGTTAGTGCCCCACCCCGTAAAAAGAACTAACTAAAAAAGCGAACAAAGCGCCTCGGACCCGGACGGACCATACGTTGACGACTAAGGAACGGACGAAGGACATTCTTAGGGTGGGAACGTGGAATGTGAGAGGAGTGAATGATGAAGTGAAAGAGAGAGAGATTGTTCAGGTGCTTGAGGATGCAAAAGTGGATATATGTGGATTGACTGAAACTAAATGGAAAGGTGAAAGGGTGAGAGAATGAGAACATGGTTTAGGTATATGTGCGGGAGTCAATGAAAATGAGAGAGCAAGAGAGGAAGTATGTCTGATGATAAGCAAGAAGTGGAAGGGGAATATAAGAGAGTATGGAACAGTGGGTGCAAAGATTGTATGGGTGAGGATGAAAGTAGGTATACAAGCGTGGGCGATTGTATGTGTGTATGCCCCGACAGAGGATCGAATGGCAAGAGTGAAAGAAGAGTTTTGGGCGAGTGTAGAAGCGTGTATGGACAAGTTTGAGAGGAGCGAGAGAGTGCTGTTGATTGGAGACATGAATGGCAAAGTTGGGAATGTACGAGTGGATGGAGTGGTTGGTCAGTGGGGTGTGCCAGCTGACGTAGATGGGAATGGAAGTGCTTTGGTGGACATCTGTCATTGTAAGGGGTTGGCAATAGCCAACACCTACTTTCGGCATAAGATGATCCACAGGTATACATGGAGAGTAATGAGGAGGATGGATGGTGAACTTGTTGAACGAAAGGCAATGATAGACTACGTGTGCGTGGATGAGCGAATGAGAAGACAAGTGTTGGATGCAAGAGTGTGGAGAGGGTGGGGGAATGGAGTCTCGGACCATCACTTAGTGATGGCCAAGGTAGAGCTGCAAAGAAAGTGGTTGAGGAGACGAAGGGGAAGACAGGAGGAAGCAACTCCTGTGAGAAGAGTGGAGAAATTGCAAGATAGTGAGAAAATGACAGAGTATAAGGGCATAGTGGAAGAAAGACTGGGAAGGTATGAGCTAGAGCAGATGGAAGGGGTGGAAGACGTATGTAAGATATTAACGGAAGAGATAGGCGCAGCGTGTGAGGCGGTTTGTGGAGTGAGGAGGAGATGCAAGGGTGTACAAGGGACAGCATGGTGGAATGATGAGAGGAAACGAGCTGTGGAACAAAAGAAGAAGGCATATAGTGAATGGTTAGCGAGTAGAGGTAGGGGAAAAGATGAGAGAGAGAAGAGACAGGTATATGTGAGCAGGAGAAGGGAGGTTAAGAGCCTGGTGAAGGAGAGTAAATAGAAAGTGGATGAGGAGTTTGGGAGGAATCTGAGTGTGAAATGGAGGGAGAGTAAGAAATTGTTTTGGAAGGAGGTAAAGAAAGTAAGGAAGTGTGAAAGGGGAAATAATAGGGGAGTGAAAGATAGGAATAATAGATTGTTGGTGGAGAAGAGAGAGAAATTGAGGAGATGGAAGGAGCACTTTGAGGATTTGTTGAATGTGGAGAGTGAGAGCAGTGCGAGTATAAGTGGTTGGGGAATGGCTGGGAGAAGAAGAGATGAGAGGAGGGAGGAAGAGATCAGTAGGGCGGAAGTAGTGGAAGCGATGAAGAATATTAAGTTGGGAAAGGCCCCAGGAATTGATGGAGTGTGTGGTGAAATGCTTAGGTATGGGGGTGAGATTGTTGTGGAGTGGATATGGAAGTTGTGTAGATTGGCTTGGGAAGAGGGAAGGGTTCCAGAGGACTGGAAATCAGGTATAATTGTTCCTTTATACAAAGGAAAAGGAGAGAGAGAGGTATGTGGTAACCATAGGGGTATTTGCCTACTTAGTGTGACTGGTAAAATATATGGTAGAATACTCATTGATAGGGTTAGGCATATGACAGAGGAGCTAGCTGGAGAAGAACAAGGGGGATTTAGGAAGGGAAAAGGGTGTGTAGATCAGATATTTGTTCTAAAATGTTTAGTGGAGAAGTATCTAGAGAAGGGAAGGAAAGTGTATGCTGCCTTCATGGACTTGGAGAAAGCTTATGACAGAATAGATAGGCAAGGTATGTGGAAGGTATTAAGAATATATGGAGTGGAGGGAAAATTGTTGAGTGCTGTGTAGAGTATGTACGAGGGAGCTAGGGTTACGGTGCGAGTGGATGGTGAGCTGAGCGAGTTCTTTGATCTCAATGTGGGACTGAAACAGGGTTGTGTGATGTCTCCATGGCTGTTTAATATATACATGGATGGGGTTGTAAAGGAGGTGCAGGATAGGGCAGTGGATGTGGGGGTGGCTCTAATGAATGAGGGTGAGATTTGGAAGCTTCCGGTGTTGCTGTTTGCTGATGATACAGTACTGTTGAGTGAAGACGAATGGGAGTTGCAAGGTTTGGTGAATGAATTTGGAACAGTGTGTAGGAGGAGGAATCTGAAAGTTAATGTAAACAAAAGTAAAGTTATGGTGTTTGAGAGGAATGAAGTCACAGAGTGTGCAGTGAGGTTGGATGGTGAGGATATGGAGAATGTGAGTGCATTCAAGTACTTGGGTAGTGTGATGAGTAAGGATGGAACTTTGGGGGATGAAGTGCGTGAAAGGGTACAGCAAGGAAGGAAGGTTGTTGGTACACTGAAAGCAGTGATGAGAAATAGGGAGGTGAGTATGGAAGTTAAGAAGTCACTGCATGATAGCATTGTGATCCCTAACCTGACGTATGGAAGCGAGGCATGGACCTTCCAAGAGGGGAACAAGTCAAGAGTGAGAGCAGTGGAAATGAGTTACTTGAGAGGAGCATGTGGAGTGACGTGGAGGGACAGGTTGACGAATGAAGAAGTGAAGGAACGCTGTGGCGTGGATGTGGATGTGGTTGAGAAGATTAGGAGAAATACACTGAGGTGGTTTGGACATGTGAAGAGAATGGAGAATGAAAGACTGACTAAGAGGGTGTATGTAGGTGAGGTGGATGGAGGGAGGGAGAGGGAGAGGTAGACCGAGGATGAGGTAGAGGGATGGAGTTGAGAGGTATATGAGGGAGGGGGGGGGTGAGTTGGGGGGAGAGTAGTCAAATGGTGGGTGACAGAGCGACTTGGAGGCGTTCTGTCTGCGGCCACCCTTTGCGGGATTAGGGCGTCGGGCTATAGATAGATAGATAGATAGATCTGACCTTCCTGTGACAGACTATCATTTCTATCATCAATTCTTATCTAGAAATATGATAGGCTCAAGAGAGGGAATGTAAGGTACTCTCTCTCTCTCTCTCTCTCTCTCTCTCTCTCTAACTTCTTAAACTTCTGCATTTAGGGAGCCAGCCATTCCATTAATATCAAGACCGATGCAATTAGTAAAGATTAGAATGTTCGATTCATCTATATCTATTACGCTACCTATCTAACTATTTATCTATCTATCTGTCCATCTATCTATCTATCCATCTATCTATCTATCTAAACACTAACAACCACGTCTACTAACTGCACCTCACCTTACCATCTGAAAGGTCGAAATATTATGGGGCAACGAAGCAATTAAGAGAGCTAATCAGGGTGACACGGGAGGTGGGTGGCGGGACTGTCTAACCTAACCTGACCTCCAGTGTCATTAGTGAGGGCAATTATCCTGGGTAATTATGTTAGAGAGAGAGTAATTAGCCAACACCTGTATCATCAGTTGGGTTTTGTTTATTAATCAAGGCTGGACTGACCCTGACCATACACACACACACACACACACTCACACACACACACACACACACACACACACACACACACACACACACACATTCTCCAAGTCAGTCTTTCATTCTCCATCCATCAACTTTACGCGCCTAGTTAAAATGATCACCACGGTCAGCTTCGAACCTCACACTCTGGAATAAAATTAATACTCAGCACCGCTTCCCTGAGTACAATGATTTTTTTTTCAGTTCAGACTTTATTCAGTACCCGATTTCATTCAACTTAAGGATCTCTAAACCGTATCTCCTCTGATCCATTTCTTTAAAAATTAACTGAGTCTCCCTTGTAATGCCGGGGTTTATACCAATGTCTCTTAACTTCCTATATCCAGGAAAAAGAAAGTGTAGGCCGAGGATGAAGGGCAATTTCAGCCTTCAGTCCATCGAGTTTACGTCCACCAAGTTAGGGCAACAACAACAACAATCAACAACAATAAAAACGTAAATTAGTCCCCTACATTTATATAAAGGTCGGTGCAGGTAAGAGACGCCTTCATGTGGTGGCCTCGATATTACCAGGCGGCTGAACTGCCTGGCATACAAACTGGCCAAAACTACATCCCCATCGACCGAAACGAGGATGGTGGGCCACAGCAGAGGGGCAACTAAGGCCTTCAGTCCACGGGGTTCAAATTTCAGATGGATCAGTGGTTGGAACTATAAGACTAATTGTACTCGTAAACAGTTCCGAAGGGTGGCACAGTCCTGGGTGAGCTTATTCCCCCCCCCTCCCCCGAAGATTAGGGAAAGGGGGATGGGAAGAGGGAAGGAGAGGGGAGAGAACGGGAGGGGAAAGGGGGAGAGGGGAGGGAGACGGAGGGGAAAGGGGAGCGGGAGGGGAGGGAGACGGAGGGGAAAGGGGAGCGGGAGGGGAGGGAGACGGAGGGGAAAGGGGAGCGGGAGGGGAGGGAGAGGGGTGGGAGAGGGGTGGGGGAGGCGTGTTGGAGAGAAGCGTGGACACTTCTAATACTCCCATTCTCCTTTAATTACCACCTGGCTATATGGATTGAGACCAAAGAGTGCAGGAGGGGAGATTCTCTCTCTCTCTCTCTCTCTCTCTCTTTCTCTCTCTCTCTCTCTCTCTCTCTCTCTCCTTAAATTTCTGTAATCAGCTACGGTAACTCATTCTCTAAGAGCAAACCATCACGTAATTGCCGTTAGGGCCCAAGGAACGGTTGAAAAGTCAGTCTGAAATGATACTCATGACAGACGAGAAAAATATATAAATATACAGAGAGAGAGAGAGAGAGAGAGAGAGAGAGTTGGATAAAAATACTGGAATCCTCGAATCACGGTCAGAAATTCGGATGTCGTAAATCCTCGAGTTTATAAAGATTCGAACGCCTCTTGGGAGTTTAGTGGGTTGGGAAGGGGGAGAAAAGAGAGGGAGGAAGAAGGGCGAGGGTGAGAAGGGGGGAGGGGAAGAAGGGGAAGAAGATGGAGGATGGAAAAAAAGAAGGGGAGAAGAGAAGAAGGGGGAGGGGAAGAAGGGGAAGATGGGCAGGGGAAGAAAGGGGAAGAGGAAAAAGGGGGAAGAGGAAGAAGGGGGAGGGGGAGGGGGGAGGGGGAAGGGTGAAGAGGAAGAAGGGTGAAGAGGAAGAAGGGGGATGGGGAAGAGGGGAGGGGAAGAAAGAGGAGAAGGAAGAAGGGGGGAGGGGGAAGAAGGGGGAGGGGGAAGAAGGGGGAAGGGGGACGAAGGGGGTAGGGGGAAGAGGGAGACGGGTGCCTTGTAGGGGAGACAGAGAAAGGAAGTTACAGTACAGAACTCACGGAAGAGACGATGGTAATAGAAGGGTGAAGATAGAGAAAAATGAGGGGACGGAAGGAAGGGGGGAGGGGAGGAATGACAGAGACAGGGGAAGGGAAAGGATATGAGAGGGAAGAAAGGTGAGAATAATTACGATTGGGGGGAAAAGTGAAAAAAGGAAAGAATGAATGTGGAAGGAAAGAAGGACGAAGAATGGAGAGAAAAGGCACGTGTGTAATGAAACACGAGAGAGAGGGGGAGGTGGAAAAGGACTGACATGGGGAATGGAAGAGAGAGGTGTGTGTGTCGCGATGGAAAAGAATGATAAAATGTTAATAGGGAATAAGAAAGATAAAATATACAAAGACGACTGACTTCCTGGCGACTCTAACTTGCCCCCGGTCTCTTCCACTTAAGAATATCAGGGTTTAAGAGGCTGGAGTAAGGTTAAGGCGGCTTTATATTCCATTGCCCACTTAAAGATATTACCAGTTAGGGATAAAGGAGGAAGAAGGGAGTCTGGAGGATATTCTCGTGGGTTTAGCAGGCTTATAACACCGATTCTTTAGTGGTTTATTCTGTATATTACACCTAGGTATTTTCCTTCTTTTTAAAATTTTTCTTGTTGCATCTGGAGGCCTTCTAGCACTTCCTTTTTAGCGATTCATTTTGTGAGTGGCATATAAACTTTCTCTATTCCAGTGGGCCTAAGAGGTTTTGTAGCACTTATCCTTTAGCAGTTTATTCTGTTAAATTACACCTAAATACTTTCTTCTGTCTTATAAATATTTCCAATACACTTTTATACCAATAAATTTTCATATTACGCCATGATATTCTCCTATATGTAATTATACTCACCAGGGTTTGGGAAAAGGGTCGTAACTTCAATTCTTTTTCCTGCTCTTCATCCCCTGCTACTGACATGATTTATTTACGCACATCCACAGCAAGCAATGTAAAGCAATTAACTTATTTGTGAGGTAAATGCTCTTTAAAGGACAAGGCTTCTCTTAGTTGCATTGTACTGGCAACCTTTACCCAATTTCATTCTGCTGGGGAAAATCTCCGTCTTCTAAAGGGCTAGCGTCTGCCGTGATTTACTCCAAGACGATGACGTACTTCTGAATGTAACTAGTTCCAGATTATTTTATTTAACCTCAGGGATTTGTAGTAGTGAAAGGGTTAATGAAGCTTAAATACCCCTGCAGATCAAAACTCTCCCTAAATTAAGTAAAACCGTCAGCTGGTACCACGGAAAAAATACACAGTACGTCATGAGGGTGAAGTGTTTAGCCTTTTTGATGGCGGGGACTCTCTAATAAAAGTGATGTCTTATGGCTACGGGCAGACGATTATTTTCAGATGGAGCATACCCCTTCCCTCTAATGGGTTAATCAACACAGGATACGCATATTTTTGCACTATGAATATACTATGGTTCGGTAATCCTACATTCAAGTGATGTTTTAATACGGCTAACCGGTTAAACAAATACTGCCTCTCTCTCTCTCTCTCTCTCTCTCTCTCTCTCTCTCAGCATCAGGTTCTGAATAGGTTAATGGATACTGTCTTTAAAACCCATCAGTACAAATGGCCTCTCCATATCCTAAAAAAAAATCGTCTGAAGGTACCAAAAGTGAAATAAATACATCATCGGGGTGAACAGGTTAGCCTCCTTCAATATCTGGAGACTTTTTCAGAAATAAATCAATTGACAGTGGCAAGGAAAAAAACAGAAGGGGTCAACGTAGCCAAGTGGGTAAATGGCGATGAAAGTAAAAAAAAATATGTAAATAAATAAATAAATAAATAAAATGAGATGGTCTGATGCGACATATATAAGCAAGTTGTACGAATTACGCAAATAAAAACAGTGTATCTTCTCTGTTAAATGTTCTAATATATGTCGACAGAATGAAGGACAGAAAGAAAATAATGTGTAAGTTTTTTTTTTTTTTTTTTTTTTTTTTTAATGCGAGGAAGAAGGAACCAAAGGCCATGAGCCCGCAGTAACAGTTCCTTCCAAGAGAAAAACAAAATACAATAGAGAGCCAAATTCAAGATCCGATCATTTTGAGATGCCTGGACACACTGCGTTTGAAAGACTGGAGATCATAGGCAGCAGGAAATACAGACAGAGGGAGACAGTTCCAGAGCTGACCTGTTGCATAAATGAAGGACTGGGAGTAACGGTTAACTCTTGCATTAGAGAGCTGGACAGAAAAGGGATGAGAGTTTGCTGCCAGACGGGTGCTACGCGCCCGTCGTAGAGGTGGAGGAATGCAAGCAGACAGGTCAGAGGAGCAGTGACCATTAAAGTAGCGATAGAAAAGAGATAAAGATGCAACAGTGCGGCGAAGAGACAGAGGTTGAAGGGAGTCAGTAAGAGGAGGAGAGTTAATGAGACGAAAAGCCTTTGACTCCACCCTATTGAGAAGAGCTGTATGTGGGGAGCCTCCCCACACATGAGAGTTGCACTCCACACAGGGGCGGATAAAACCTCTGTATAGAGTCAACAATTGTGCAGGGGTAAAGAAAGAGCGGAGTCGGCTTAGCACACCCAATCTCTTGGAAGCAGATTTTACAAGAGATGTAATATGATCTTTCCAAGATAAGTCCTGAGTAAATGAAACCCCAAGCATGTTCAAGGATGATGCAGGATTCAGCTGAATATTATTAAACATTAATGGGTATACCTGTGGAAGATTTTGTCGGGTTGATAGGTGTAAGAACTGAGTCTTAGATGCATTAAAGACAACCATATTATTTTTACCCCAGTCAGCGATACGAGCCAAGTTAGACATTAGGTGTGCCATAGCCTCATCCCTTGTTTCTTGAAGTAACTGTTGAGATGGGCGTTGCGGAAACCGAATGGAAAGGTGAAGGGTGGAGTCATCAGCGTATGAGTGGATAGGGTTAGATGTACAGCTTAGAAGATCATTGATGAATAAAAGGAAGAGAGTTGGTGATAGGACAGAGCCCTGAGGAACACCACTGTTGATAGATCTAGGAGAAGAACGATGGCCGTCTACAACAGCGGCTATAGAACGACCAGAAAGGAAGCTAGCGATGAAGGCACAGATAGAAGGATAGAAACCGTAGGAGGGCAGTTTGGAAATTAAAGATTTATGCCAGACTCGATCGAAAGCCTTTGAGATGTCAAGTGCAATGGCAAAGCTTTCGCCAAAGTGAATAATGTTTTGTGTGTGTGTGTGTGTGTGTGTGTGTGTGTGTGTGTGTGTGTGTGTGTGTGTGTGTGTGTGTGTGTGTGTGTGTGTGTGTTTCTTTACCCTATCACTACGATGATGTATATTTTTCAACATTTGCTACCTCCAGAAAATTTTACTCAGTTCAGGAGTAACTTGTCGAACTGGAGGGGTAGATACAGCCATGATAAATCCCTTCATAGCCAGACATCATTCCGAAGCTGAAGAAAATCGTCTGGAGATAGCAAAAAGAAATCAAAACAATATCTTTTAAAAGTGTTTAGCTCAAGACCCTTCCGGTTTGTATTTCTTCCCGTTCGACCCTTTTTACTTCCTTCTTGTTTCGTCTCTTTTTACTTCGTCTTTCTTCTTGTTATCCCCTCATTCATCTTTTACTTCCTTCTCCTCCTCTTCCTGTTTTTTTCTGTTCTTGACAAAAACGTGATAATGGAGTTCTTGTTCATTTTTCCTCCTTCACAGTACTCTCTCTCTCTCTCTCTCTCTCTCTCTCTCTCTCTCTCTCTCTCTCTCATTCCTCCGCTTAATTCTAACAGGATTTCCTTCGATTATTTTTTTCCTTGAAGGTAGTTTCCCCCAGTTTCCCATCTCTCCATCAGATCTTCATTTTTTCCCCCCCTGTAAGTTTTCCTATCAAGAGAAAGCACTTTTTTTTACACCCTCCCTCACAATCCCTCTCTTTCTTTGCTCTTTTCTCTCTCTTTTTTGCTCTCTATTCCTTCTTCCTACTCTCCTCATTACGGTTTCTCCTCCTCTTCTTGTTTTTCTCTGTCCAATGCTGTCTGACAATTTTTCTTCCTTTCTCCATTCCTTCCTTTCTTCTCCCCCTTTCTTTTCTTAAGTTATAATTGCTTCTCTCTCTCTCTCTCTCTCTCTCTCTCTCTCTCTCTCTCTCTCTCTCTCTCTCTCTCTCGCTTCTTATGTTCCCAAGGTTTTTCGTTTCATAAGTTTTCTTTATACTCAGTCTTGTTTTTCATTAACATTTATCTCGTCTTTAATCCTTACTTCCCATCTTTTGTATTTAATTGCCTGGTTTGTTGAGTTACCTTTGTTGATTATAACCATTTTCGCGTTTTTTATTACTGGTGTTTTTTTTATCATATCCTTTACCAACTTTCACCTTCAGTTATTCTGTGATTTCTAAAATACTACTTACTGTCTCCTTCCTTGTCTTACTTATTCTTTTGTACTTCTCTTTCTTTTCCTTAGTTATGCACTTTTTTTTCATTTATTCTTTATCTTCCCACTCCCTTTCTTCCTCCCATCCTTCACTGTTCTTATCGGCCTTTATCTTTTACATTTATTATTCCTTTTCTCTTATGCCTTTTATAGCATTCTTCTTTGACTCTTTTATCTCTTCTTTTCACTGTCTACTGTCATATTTCTTTTTATTCCCTTTTCCCTTTCCTCTTTTAAAATGCCCCCTCTTCCGCTTCCACTTATACTTTTTTTTTTTTAATTTCCTTCCCATCCTTATTTTTTAAGTCCTTCATTACGTATTCATTCTTTTTTCTAACCACTCGTCTTTCTCCCTCTTTTCCTTCCCTTTCTCTCTTCCATTCTCCCCAATTACTTTCGTTTCTCCATTACGTAAACCTCCCACTCTCTCTCTCTCTCTCTCTCTCTCTCCTACTTTCTCGCTTTCCTTGTTTTTCATTATTTCTCTCCATAACGCCCACCTACCTTTCTAATATGTTTTCTTCTCTTTTCCATTTTTCCCTTTCTTCCTTTCTTCCACATCTCTTTTGCCCTCTCTATCTTCCTTCTCATCTTCCCCTTCTAACCCCCCTTTCCTTCCATCCTTAACTTTATCCCTTTTTTCTTCTTATATTTATCCTTGCTCTTCTTCATCTTCTATTTAAACTATTTCCCTCCGTTTCTCCCTGCTTCTCACCCTAACTCTCCCTTCACATTCCCCCCTTTCTCATTTCACACCTTCATTCTCTCTCCTCTCCTTCCCTCGTCTCTCCCTCGCAATCCATAAACTTTCTGCGACATTACTTATTATTTGTCTTCATTTCCCTTTTCCTCCCTCCTTCCGTCTTTCCTTCCTCCTTTCCTCCCTAACTTTAAATCCTCTCTTCCTTGCCTTCCAGCTTCCTATCCTTGTTTTCGTACCCCCCCAGCTTCGCTCCCCCTCCTCTCTTCATCACTTCACTCTTTTCCTTTCCTTTCTGCATCTCCATTCCTCTCCTTCCTTCCTCAAATCACACCTTCCATTTCTTTTCATCTTACTCCCCCATTTCACACTCATCTCCCTTTTTCTCCTTTTCTTATTCTCCTTCCTCCTCTTCGTTTCCTATTTTCATCCTGTCCTCTCCCTTCTTCTTCCATCTCATTCTCTATTCCTTCCTACCCTCCTTCCCCATTTCACACCTCTCCTTCGTTTTCCTTCCCTCTCTTCTTTTCCTACTTCATTTCCTTTTGCATCTCCTTTCCTACAATTACCCTACTTCTTCCATCTCCTTCCTCAAAACACGTTTTCCATTCCATCTCACCATCTATCCTCATTTCACTCTCCACCCTTTCTTCTCTCCTTCAATTCTCCTATTCCTCCTTGTTTTCTTACTTCCCTCCCTCCTTTTCCACCATTCTTCTCTCCTTATTTTCCTCTTCATGGCAACGCATAAAATCCCAGCAACCCATTAATGATTTTGTCCCTATCATTCCCTTTCCTTCCTCACCGTTCTTCATCCATTCCACCCTCCTATCCCTTCATTCCTCACTTCACACTCTCCCTCCTATTCCTTCCAGTCTCCTTTCTTATCCCTTCTACTGCCCTCCCCATCCCCCATTTCATTCTTCATACTGACATCATACACTATCTTCTCATTTTCTTTCCATCTTTTTATCATTCCCCTCATTCCCTTTTCTCTTAACTGGAACTCCTTCTGTCGAATATTATTTCACATTCACCACTTCACTTTTCTCCCTCGTCTCTCCCTTCTCCTCCAACTTTCTCTCCTCTCTTCGTGGCAGTGTGTACAGTCACTTGAGTTATTTATATTGTCTTCATCAGTTTCTGTATCATTCCATCCTCGCTTCTCATCCTGCCACCTCTCTCTCTCTCTCTCTCTCTCTCTCTCTCTCTCTCTCTCTCTCTCTCTCTCTCTCTCTCTCTCTCTCTCGTTCTCACCATGGCACTCCATAAAGTCGCCAGGAGTCCATTAATTATTTTGTCTCCTTCATCACTTCCTCGTCATTACCCTCATCATCAGGTCACCACTTCCCCTTCACTCACTTCATTAACCACGCTATCTCTCTCTCTCTCTCTCTCTCTCTCTCACACACACACACACACACACACACACACACACACACACACACACACACACACACACATTCACCAGTGTATTTTTCATTAATATTAAGGTCGGACAACACAGAACGGACCTTGCAACCTAAGAGGTATGTGTACTGAAGCTAAGCAATCTCTCTCTCTCTCTCTCTCTCTCAAGTCTCGGGGGACGTCCACCACTAACTCTTTAAAGGACCCTCTCTCTCTCTCGCCGCTTCCTCCTCTTAAACGTCCCTTTCCTTCCCGCCATGTCTTAATTTCTAATCCCAAAAGTCCATTTACCCCCGGGATTCTTAACGTCAATGGGCCAAACTTTTCTCTTCAACTGCTCTTTGCCCCCAAGACCTGGTTAACTGGAAGACAACCCACATCCCCCTCCTTCACGTAACAACATCGCCTGGAGACGCCCCCAAGGAAACCCAAGACGAGATGACGACGCTTGTAGAGAAACCAAAAGAGGTGATTAAGTCCAGCCGAGGTGTTGACTGAAACTGGTCTTAAAAAACAAAATATACTTTACTTTCACCTACAAACGCTCTCACAAAATCCAATAAGCGATGAGGACGCCTGTGAAGAAGCTGAACTCTTTTTACTCTAACTTGGCCTAAGATTCCCCTCTCTCCGTCTTGAAAGCTGACGTAAAAACAGACTGATAAACTAGTCACAAAGAAGTGCTATGAAAAGTATGTACAGAGGTAGTATCGTCTTTTTCTGCCACAGAGCTACATGAAAAAAACTGCAAAAGGAAGACAGTCTGAGGAAAGTTGAAGTAAAAAGGATATTGTGGAGCAGATGAAATTTTGGTTCGTACTGATTAACAAGATAAATAACCACAAATTATCTGGGTCTGAAAACGGTTACATAGAGACTTGAGTTATGGGTCTAAACAAAGTAAGAGATGAGAGAACTGAATAATAACTGTACAGAAACCAAATGATGAGAGAGAGAGAGAGAGAGAGAGAGAGAGAGAGAGAGAGAGAGAGAGAGAGAACATCACAATATCTGGAGCTCTAATTAATCCTTCCGTGATATTACTAATGTACAATCGCCTCCAGTTCTGTGTACTATAGGAGATGGAGTGATAGGGGTCTGATATGGCACCAGAGCATTTATTTACCTCTCACGTGTACTGTGGTCCAACGAAAGCAAATACACTATACGCTTTCTAACTTAACTTGGCCCAGATTTTCGTCCATCTGCAGCTTATTTCATGTAGATATGTGACAGAAAAAGACAATGCTATGGCTCTACATCACCTCCATAGCACTTCTTCGTGACTAGCCTCATATTCCAGGGTTAATCGATTGTCACTGATCAGCATTCAAGATGGGGAGATGGCAGGAGCAGGTTAGAGTAAAAAGAGTATAGTGTCACATAAGACCTCCATCACACCACCTCCTGTTCTACTTACGAGAGGAGGCGACTGTACATACCCCTCCTTTGAAAAATAACGTAATATCAAAATGAATGAGATAAATTTTAGGCTTATACAATTAACGATGACCTGAGGAGATGAAAAAGGTCCAACAGATTGATCAGGAACACAGAAGCCATATTAAAATTATTGCACAGAAACCCAGAAATAAGAATGCAATCGCAGAAATCTGGCTGAAACCACATTATGTAAAATTTAAAGGTATTGTTCCTATACCACAAAATTCATACATCTTTAGCCGCATCAGAAAACACCCTCGCAGAAACCTAATCACAAAGACCCCACAGAAGCCTAGAAGAAAACACACAGAAACCAATATCAATAATGACACCTTAATACAACTCCTCAAAAAAAAAAAAAAAAAACATTATATCCCCGCCTGAAACCGGATGGATATTACTAAAAAAAAAAAAAAAAAAAAAGATAACAATCATATAGAAACCAGGATTCCCAATGAAGCCCTAACTATAATTCTGTTTTTCAATCTTCACACTAATAATTTCCTATCAAACTGAAGGAAATAATTTTATAGGTAGATATAATTTACGATAACCAGAGCAGCTGAAAAGGTCCAACCGATTCAACGTTTCCAGGAAAATGGGTATTAAAACTCTCTCTCTCTCTCTCTCTCTCTCTCTCTTCCCTTCACCTCCTTCAGTCCCCCTCCTACGACACTTCCTTTCTTTCACTTCCTCCTCCTCCACTTCTTTTTGCCCTACTGTCCTCTCTGTCATTTCCTCCTCCCTCACTTCCTTCTTGCTCTGCTATACTCTTTTTCATTTCCACCTCCTCCACTTCCTTCTTGCTCTACTATCCCCTCTCTCTCTCTCTCTCTCTCACGCTGACACTGCACACACACACACACACACACACAAAAAAAAATGAACTGAGGCTCCGAGGTACGAAAACATTAATTCAGCTACACCAAACTCTCAACAAAACTCCTGAGAACGTATTTTCTATTTCATTCTCCTTACGGGCAAACTATTTTATTCCAGTTAAGAAAGACTCACATTTGACTAAGACAGCGTGAGAAGTCCATAAGTAGCGTGGGCTTACAATTAGTCTCCATTAATCTCTCAATACGATAATAAGTTTCCTGATTTTTTTGTTTCTGCCAAATTATTTTCTGAAGCTCGAGGAAGACATTTTCAACTAATTAATTAAACTTACACCATCAATGACAATCCCTCCCAAAAGAATATCGCAAGAAAAAGAAGTATAATGTAAAGTTAAACATGATATACTGGAAGTATTTTTTGTACGTTGGTGCCAAGTTCATTATAATAGTACTACCTCCAGACGATTTCCTTCAGCTTAGAAAGTGTCAATTATAACCTCTCCATTATTTCTTTAGTATATTCTTGCTTACTTTGACGATTTTATGCAAGTTAAATCTATAAACTAAATGGATGAAATGGATTCTTGTGTGTGTGTGTGTGTGTGTGTGTGTGTGTGTGTGTGTGTGTGTGTGTGTGTGTGTGTGTGTGTGTGTGTGTGTGTGTGTGTGTGTGTGTGTGTGTGTGTGTGTGTGTGTGTGTGTGTGTGAGAGAGAGAGAGAGAGAGAGAGAGAGAGAGAGAGAGAGAGAGAGAGAAATTTACACACCTCTTCCATCGACTCAACCTCCTATTAATTCACAGTACTTTACGTAACCCAACATCTCCTTTTCAAAACTTCTGTAATTAGAGGTGATTTTTTTTCTGTTAATATTTCAGCTGAGCCACTTGCGAAGAATCAGTGTCTCTAGTCTGTATCCATGTAATACTCTCTCTCTCTCTCTCTCTCTCTCTCACACACACACACACACTCCTCCCTCTTTTCCCTCTCATCCCATTTCCTCTGAGCTGCTGTTTTATCCTCAAGCCTTTGTCCGCTCTCGCGCTATCACTCAACGTGCAGTGTGTGTGTGTGTGTGTGTGTGTGTGTGTGTGTGTGTGTGTGTGTGTGTGTGTGTGTGTGTGTGTGTGTGTGTGTGTGTGTGTGTGTGTGTGTGTGTGTGTGTGTGTGTGTGTGTGTGTGTGTGTGTGTGTGTGTGTGTGTGTGTGTGTGTGTGTGTGTGTGTGTGTGTGTGTGTGTGTGTGTGTGTGTGTGTGTGTGTGTGTGTGTGTGTGTGTGTGTGTGTGTGTGTGTGTGTGTGTGTGTGTGTGTGTGTGTGTGTGTGTGTGTGTGTGTGTGTGTGTGTGTGTGTGTGTGTGTGTGTGTGTGTGTGTGTGTGTGTGTGTGTGTGTGTGTGTGTGTGTGTGTGTGTGTGTGTGTGTGTGTGTGTGTGTGTGTGTGTGTGTGTGTGTGTGTGTGTGTGTGTGTGTGTGTGTGTGTGTGTGTGTGTGTGTGTGTGTGTGTGTGTGTGTGTGTGTGTGTGTGTGTGTGTGTGTGTGTGTGTGTGTGTGTGTGTGTGTGTGTGTGTGTGTGTGTGTGTGTGTGTGTGTGTGTGTGTACTTTTCCTTGACGTTCGTTTTCATCAAGGGGCCTGGTACAATTGTCCTCTTTTTCCTGTCTTCCTTTAAGCTTCAACCCCTCATCCAGGGAAAGTCTATTTTCCTCTTGCTTACAACACAATTTTGTTCTGGGATGATTAACTGCAGCCTCCATTTACACCTTAATTAACACGAGGCTCTCTTAAGTTCATCTAAATCTCATGGTTAAAAGAAGTGTGATATGAATAATTAACCTTGGTGTGTTTACGGTTCCCCAGTCTTGAGGTTCGAATCCCCAATCTTTTTATATTTATAATTCTATTTGCTTATTTTTTGTCTTCTGTCGTTCTTCTGATCTCCCTTCCCCAGTGCCTCTCTCTCCCCGTCTGTTATTTCCTTGTCTTAATTTTTTTCCCCTGGAGCTTCTCACCTCCGTAAGAAGTCTCCTACTTGTCTATTTTTTTTCTTTTTCTTCTAATAATTTTTGCTACATCTCTTTCCTCTACTTCTCTTCTTACTCAATTTCTCAATATTTATCTCTTCTCTACGAGTAATCCTCATTCTTCACTTTTTGTCCTCTTTCGATATCCATCCTTTCCTTTCTCCATTCTTTACAATTTCCATCCTTTTCTATCTCCACTCTTTATATTTTCTTAATTATTAAGTCTTTTTTTTCCCATTTCCATCTTTTTCTTCCGTTTCTTCTCCCCCATTCAATAATCATCTGTTAGTCTTGTCTTCTCTCCAGACTTCTCCCTCTATCTTCTCTCCTCACCCTCCTCATGCATAATTCTGATTTTCCCTCTCATCCTCCTATCCACCGTGATCTTTCCCTTATCCTCTTCAATAGCTGTTATTTCTCCCGTTTTTACTTCCTTGCTTTACTTTCTTCTTTTTGTTTTGCTGTTTCTAATAATTTACTAGCTTTCTTACAAGTCATCCCTACTCTTAATCTCCTCTTTCTTCGTTATCTCCTCTTCTCCTCCTCCTCGCCTGTTCTCCAGCTCTCTCTCTCTTCTAATCTGCCTCTCCCTTTCCTTAATCCTCTCATCAGTACTCTTAATTCCCGTCTTCACTTGCATCTTAAGGAGTCCATCTTCATTTTTCCTTCTCTCTTCCTCCTCTCCTCTCTTCCCCTGTCCCTCCTCCTGTCCCTTCTCTTCTCCTTTTTTCCAATTTAAGTCTCTTCTGCTTTTCCTCATCCCCCCTTTCCTCTCCTATTGCCCATCCATCTTTCTAATATTATTCAATCATTTCCTTGCCCCTCTTCTGCCAGTCTCTTCACGGTGTTCCTTCCATTTCTTCCTCAATCCTTCTCCTTCACTCTTTCTCTTACTCTTTCTTCTCTCTAATCCTTCTTTTATCCACTTCGTTTCTTCCTCGATACTTCTTTACTCTTCCTCTTACTCTCTCCTCTATTATACTTCCTTTTTCCCCTTATTTTCTTCCTCGATCCTTCTCCTTTACTCTTCTCTTCTTCCTCGACCCTTCTCCTTTACTCTTTCTCTTATTCTCTCCTCTATAATCCTTCCTTTTTCCCCTGTTTTTCTTCCTCGATCCTTCTCCTTTACTCTTTCTCTTATTCTCTCTCCTCTATCATCCTTCCTTTTTCTCTTCTTCCTCGAGCCTTCTCCTTTACTCTTTCTCTCTCTCCGTTACTATCCTTCTTTCCCTTGCTTATTATTCTTCTCTTCCCTTTCTCCTTTCCTCTCCTCTGTTCCTTTTCCCTCACCCATTTTCCTCTTTTCCCCAGTACGCCTCTCCTAATCTTCCCCTCCCATTTCCCAAACCCCTCATCACTATCCTAAGTCCCTTCTTTATTTCCTTCTCTAGTCTATCCTCATTTCTCTTCCACTTTATTCCTCCTCCTCTCTACCTCCCCTTTGTCTTCAGTTTGTCCCCCTCTTATCAAGTATCTCCTTTCAATCCTTTCTCCTCCTCTATAATTTTTCCTTCTTTATTTCATCAATCCTCTTACTTTCTCCCTCTGTCGCTCGCTTTAACCTTCTAGCAACTACTGATTCCAACTTTCTCTTATTATCTACACTGTTCTCTCCTGTCTCTTCTTCCTCTCCTTCCCTTCCTTCTCCTCTCCTATATTTTCTCCTCTACCGCCATTCCTTTACTTCTAATCTTCCTCTCACACCCCGCATTTCTCTCGCCATTACTCTAATTCTCTGCTTCACTTGCTTTATAAGAGTTCTTCCTCATTTTTCTCTTCTTCCTCTTCCTCTCTCCCCTCCTGCTACTTCTCCTCTTCTCTACTTCCATCCTCGATTCCCCCCCCCCTCTCTCTCTCTCTCTCTCTCTCTCTTTCTTTGTTACTCCTCTATTACTTCTCTCTCTCTCTCTCTCTCTCTCTCTCTCTCTCTCTCTCTCTCTCTCTCTCTCTCTCTCTCCATGTTACTCCTCTTCCTCTCTATTACTTCTATTCTATTTTTCCTCTCTCTCTCTCTCTCTCTCTCTCTCTCTCTCTCTCTCTCTCTCTCCTAATCTGAATTTCCCATTCCTTAATACTCTCATCAGTACCTTAATTCTCTTCTTCACTACCGTCTTAAGAGTCCAGCTTCATTTTTCGTCCTTCCTCTTCCTCTTCTTCCTCCTCCTCATTCTCGCCTTCCTCCTCCTCTCCTACGTTTCCGTCCTGAGAGTCGCCATCCTCTAATACTCTCCTTCCTTTTCCCATTCAGAGCTGACTTAGCTCTCTCTCTCTCTCTCTCTCTCTCTCTCTCTCTCTCTCTCTCTCTCTCTCTCTCTTCTAGCCTTGAATAAAGCCAAAATGTGTCTTATACAGAGGCCTCCCAATTTCTTCCTTTCATCCCTCTCCCCAACCTCTTATCATCCCCCCTCTATCCTACATCACCTCACCCCACCCTTCTCTCTCTCTCTCTCTCTCTCTGCAACCAAGGACCACCCACTGTTCTCGCAATCATATGCTATTTTCTCTTAATTTCTCTCCTATCTTTCTTTGGCCTCCTTCCTCCCTCCTTACATTTTTCCTCCTGCATTCAGTCACCTCTCTCTCTCTCTCTCTCTCTCTCTCTCTCTCTCTCTCTCTCTCTCTCTTAGCCAAGGACCAGCCAGGGTGTAATTTGTCATAGGCGGCTTCCTCTCAACTTGATTACGCCCCCGGACCTGGAATTTCGGGGGGTCGTTGCCTGAAGGACCCACTAGTGCCTCTTTATTTCACCCTTCTCTCTCTCTCTCTCTCTCTCTCTCTCTCTCTCTCTCTCTCTCTCTCTCTCTCTCCTCCCTTTCCCCTCTTCTTCTGGTTCTTCTTTATTCACCCTCCTCTACTTCGCCTTCTTTTCTTCTCATTATCCCTCTACCCTCCCTCCCCCGCCTCCTCCCGTCAAAACCTTCTCCTCTGCCTCATCTCTCCTCTCCTCCTCCAAGGTATTCTTACTCTTACCTTCCCCTCCCTAAGTAGTTATTTCAATCTCCTGTCCCCCACTTCCTCTTCTTCCCCCTCTCTTCATCCTACACTTCCGCCTACTCCTTTCTATATCTTATCTTCTGCCTCACCTTTCTTGTCCTCTTTCCTGTAAAGCTTCCTGTTTCCCTTTTCCCTCTAGTTCTTCTAATTCCTCTTTTGTCCACCCTCCTCTTCCTCCCCCTCTCTTCTTCCCCTTTTTCCACTACACTTCCGCCTCCTCCCTTTTCAACTCCTCCGTCTTACCTCTCTTCTCCTTCTTCAAACTAAACCTCCTCTTTCCTTTCTCCCTCTAGTTCTTCTTTATTTCATTCTCCTGGAGCCCCTCTTCATACTCTATCCTCCTCTCGACTCCTTCCCCTTCATCTCCACTTCTCCTCTACATCCCCTCTGCTTCCTTCTGTTTCACTCCTCTTTTCACTCCTTTTCCTCTGAACACCCCCCACCCCACTCTATCCTCGACCCCCACTACCCCGTCCCCCCCCCCTCTCTCTCTCTCTCTCTCTCTCACTGCACGGCTATTCTAAACTTCCTCTTTCACCTCTTCACTCTTTCCCTCCTCTACATCCTTTGCCCTCTCCATCGTCACCCCATCTCTCTCTCCAACCCTGCTCCTTTTTCCTCTTTACCGTCATCTCTTCTCTTATGCCTCTTATCATTTTAATTCTCCTCTTTATCCTTCAGTTTCATCTCTCCTTCCATTCTCAACTTCCCTCCCCATCCTACCTTCTGCAGTTTCTCTTGATCTCTTCCCCGTCTGTCTTTATCACAACTCCCTCCCCTTCCCCCTAGATGCGCGTCTGTATCGTCCCCCTCTCCCCTTCCGCTTCCCCCTTCCCCTCCTCCTCAGATCCATCCTTTTCCCACCTTCACGTCTCCTATCCTCTAAACCTTCTCTTTCCCTTCTCCCTTTAGTGCTTCATTACTTTAACTTCCACTCTTTCGGCCTTTCTTCGCTCGTTCATTCTCCCTCCCTCAATTTAACTCTCACCTTCTTCTTCCTTAAAATTCTCTCTCTCTCTCTCTCTCTCTCTCTCTCTCTCTCTCTCTCTCTCTCTCCACCTTTACCTTCTCTCCTTTCCTGCCCCCTCTTACACTCGTTTTCCCCTTCACTTTCACGGCCCCCCTTCCGTTCATCCTTTTGCCCCTTCACCTTCATCCCTTCCTCTTTTCCCCTCATTCCTCTTTTCATCTCACTTAATCCTCCTCTTATTTATCTAAACACTCCTAACCTTTCGTCCCCTTCCCTCACCCTCTTCCTCACACTCCGTCATTCATCTCTCCTCTGTACTCCAAACTCTCCTCTCTCTTTCTCTCTATCCGTCTTTCTAGTGTGTCTTTGATTTCCCCTTATCCGCCTCCCTTTCCCCTCTAACCTCCCTTTTCTTACCACTCCACGAAACATCTCCCCGTCTTCCTCCCCTATTTCCTTTCTCCCCTCTAATTTCACATCCCCTCTCCTTCGTTTCTCCTTTCTACGTTCTCAATCTCTTCTTTGTCCCCTCAACCTCAACCTCTTCTCTACCCTCATCTATTCCTCTCCTCTAGACCTACTGTACTCTTTCTACCTAGGCTGAGCTCCCCTCTCTTTCCCTCCCCTCTCCCCTCACACCCACCTTCATCTCTCTTCTCTACACCATCAAACCTCCTCTCTTCCCCAACCCATCTGTTGTCTTCACCTCTCCTCTCTCCCTCAGCCCACACTGAATCTTCCCCTCCCTTCTCTTCCCCATTAAACCCCCTGACCTCTCCTCTCCTCCCTCATCCCCTTCCTCAACTCGCCTCACTTTTACTCCACTCCTCCTAGCACCATCCTGTTTGCTCCTCCGCTCCGTGTCAATGTTACTCCTTCCACTCACACTATGTCTTTTTAATTCGTACTCTTGCTACCATCAGACGATTTTATTCAACTTGGGGATGGCTTATAGAGACGAGGTGTTTAACGAAGGCACCTCAGTCTGATGGAAATCATATGGCAGTGGAAAGAAAAATATAAAACACGTCCTCGAGATGAAGGGGTTAAATGGTGGAGGACAGAAGAGAATAAGTCGTGCAAATTACTTAAAAAAAAAAAAAAGGCCAGATTTCTTACGCTGCTGATTCTATATTTATTAAAGATCTTAATTAATTTTGCAGATTAACAAGTCTCCATGATACTTTATTAGAAGTAGTTTTGTTTTCTGTGGGCTTTCTTTAATGGTAACTCTAGTTAGGTTATGAAGTGCATGGTGAGTG
This sequence comes from Coenobita brevimanus, assembly GCF_032717465.1. Classification (NCBI taxonomy): domain Eukaryota; kingdom Metazoa; phylum Arthropoda; class Malacostraca; order Decapoda; family Coenobitidae; genus Coenobita; species Coenobita brevimanus. The sequence continues at coordinate 5,483,937 of NC_136991.1, read as the reverse complement.
TAAGAGTGAAGAGGAATGTATAAACAGGCACTCTTATTCGCAACTTAGGGTCAAGAATGTGTAAATATGGAGTCACCATGTGTGTGTGTGTGTGTGTGTGTGTGTGTGTGTGTGTGTGTGTGTGTGTGTGTGTGTGTGTGTGTGTGTGTGTGTGTGTGTGTGTGTGTGTGTGTGTGTGTGTGTGTGTGTGATATCTGACCCCTTGCACAAAGAGGTCAAGTCCCGTCCAAATGACACAGAGAAGTGGCACTACGGGAGATGGCAATGGTGAGGAGGAAAAATGTAATGGGCGGAGGAAATGAGAAAGCTAAAAATGGAAGGAGGAGTTCATATTTAATAGAAGGAACTACAAGAAAATGAGAGAAGGGGAAACTGATAAAAAGGGGAAAAGAACGAAAAGGAAACCGAGGAAATTAGAGGAATGAGAAAAGGTTAATAATAATCTAAGGTAATACACGAATATGAAAGGGCAGCACACTGAATGAGATGGATGAAAAGAGAAAAGAAAATTAAGGTGAGGGAAAATATAAAGGAAGAGGAGGCTTGATAGAGAAAAAGACTGGATGAAAAATGATGTAAAGTTCCATCAAGAAAAATGCAAGGAAAAATATGGAAAGTTTTATAGGGAAACTGGACAAAAACAAGCTATGAGCCAGGAAAAAATATGAAGAAAATTAAGACAAATAAAGCGTATACCTTTATTCAGGAACCCGGAGAAAATAGTGAGTCGAGAAGAATAATGACAACGAACAAATGTGAGGACTGACAAAGAGGATTAATTAAGGGAAAATAAATTGTGAGGTTCGAGAATGTAAGTTGGATAAAAAAAATATATATATATCAGACTGAAAAAAGATAAGGCAGAAATCGAGAAAGATGGAGAAGTGAATAGAAACATGTGAGACTGGGGAAAAATGACAAAGTAAGACGAAAATCAAAAGCAAGGAAATACACGAAAGATAAGAGATCAAAAGGTGACGAGGTATAATCGAAGAAAGCAATGACAATGAGAAACTAGGATACTAAATTCAAGGAGAGGTAAAGTATAAAAAATGAACGATGTCTGGAATGACGTAATGAGAAATGGCATGAGAAGGGGTTTGCCTGTCTGAAAATGTCGAAAAAAAAAAATGTTAAGCAGATCACATTAAATAACTAGATTTTAGCGACTGCAAGCGGAGGCGGAGGGGGTGTTGGGTGAGGGCGGAGGGGGCTCTCCAACAATGTGATGAAAAATACTTCGCTTAATCCTGTTCTGGGAAAATCGACAATTATATTATGTTTTATGTCAGACTATTACATTCAGTGTCTGCATACCACTGCCCGAAGAAGGGATGGCAGAATTAGGGGAAATATAACCAACGAATCTTAAAACTAATGAATATACGAAGACACTGGGCGAAAAGGATGGAAAAATGCAATGAAGAGACTAACCCTTTTACGGTGTTATCAACTCTTGGTATATTATATGGAGAAACAGCAGGCGACTATAATCAGTTGGAGGCGAAAAATAGAGCCACAGAGTGTTAATATAAGCCGTTGTCCGTCTTTGCATTTCATTCCCGCTGACATAACGCAAAAATTCAGCTGAGAGAGAGAGAGAGAGAGAGTTCTAAGAGTCTGAGAATGTTAAAAGTGAGCGCAACGCAAAAATAAAGACGACATATATAAAGCGATTTACAAGAGAGGCACCAAAATGACCAGGGAAGATGAAAAGATGAAGTACGAAAAACAATATACGACGGAGAGAGAGGAGCAATATGAGAGAAAAATGAGGACTGCAGGAGAAAGATGAGGAGGACAGGAGGAATGTCGGCCTGAGAAATATCAGCAGCTCTCTCTCTCACTCTCTCTCTCTTTCTCTCTCTGGCTTCTCCTCCTAAACTTTCCTTTCCTCTCCTCTGGCTTTACGTTTTATCACTATTTCCCAAGTTATGTTTCTCTTACACCCTCATTCACTCCTGCTATATCCTCTCTCTCTCTCTCTCTCTCTGCATCTCCTGAGACGCTCTTTGATCCTCCTCTCTATTTTTACTTTTTCCCATTTTCTCTTTCCCTTAATTTTTGTTTATCATACACTCAGCTTCCTTCCTTGACTCACTCTCTGCCTGCCTGCCTGCCTGTCTGTCTGTCTGTCTGTCTGTCTGTCTCCCCTCTCTCTCTCTCTCTCTCTGATTGATGGGGGGTCACAGAGCAGGTGTGGTTGATGGCTTAAGAAATGTCCTGTCTTTGTCCCGTCCAATATCGCCATGTGGATCTGTTCCGTGTGTGTGTGTGTGTGTGTGTGTGTGTGTGTGTGTGTGTGTGTGTGTGTGTGTGTGTGTGTGTGTGTGTGTGTGTGTGTGTGTGTGAATAAAATGTCCGGTGGGAGCTAAAATATGAATGGGATCCTGTCCTCTAAAATTAATGAATATGGTGATTAAGTGGACATGTCTGTCTGTCTGTCTGTATGTCTGTCTGTTATGAATGTATGCATGTGTTATGAATATATGTAAGCATCCATGCATGTATGTGCGTATGTATGTATTAATGAACATATTAAGGTCAGTAAATGGCTGTTTATGTGAATGCATCAAATGAGTGCTTATGAATGCATGTTTGTAGCTTGTGTATGTGTCTGAGTGAGATTAACAGTGTGATTATCAATGGAAGTCAATGTAGGATATAAGCGCGTTCATATTAGTGTACGGAAATGAATTAATGTGTGTAAATGAATATGTGCGTATGAGGGATATCTCAGTTTCCGTGTACACATGAGCGCATAGACAAGTGAACTGATAAATATTAATTATGTAGGCGAATGTCTGCGTATGTGGGGCTTCTCAGTTTGCGAGTACACATGAGCATACTGACAAGCTTGTTTAGTGTGCGTATTAATGAACGAGCAAATAAGTCAGTGTGGGTTTATATTACTGTAAGCTACGTTAAGTATACATACGCGTGTGTGTTTAATTGGGTAAGCATATGAATCCCTACATGTATGCGTATATGGGTGTGCGTTCCTATGTGTACGCTACATATGGATTTGTGTACATAAATGTGCATGTATGTGCGTATGAGTCCGCACCGGCTCCTGCCCGTAGGTGAGTGCGTACATGAGCACATATATAAATAAAGGTGAGCGAGTGTGTGTATGTGTGTGTGCGTTTATATATATCCGTATGAGTGTGTAAATGCGCCTTCTGTATGTAGCAGAATGAGAGAAGCGCTTGATTTGTAACCGTGGGCGTATGTACTGATGTGCGTATATTCCTGTGTACATCCATGTGCGTCGAGCGAGGGTACATAGGACGATAATTATGGTTCGCACTAATGACCCAGGCCAAATTAGCTGGCGGGGGTCAAAAATACGCACACACGCTGCTGGCCGGGTTGCTCACTTATATACCGTGGAGAGAGAGAATATCACACTCACAATTTGTCAGTCCTGTGTGTGTGTGTGTGTGTGTGTGTGTGTGTGTGTGTGTGTGTGTGTGTGTGTGTGTGTGTGTGTGTGTTAAGGTTTGGTAGAAAAAAATACTCGTAGATTAGGAAAAGGAAAGGTAAGAATTTTATATAAATCCGTGATTCTGTTAGAGTTACGGTAGTATTAAAACGTACTGCTACAACTACTACTGCTATTATTATTATTATTATTATTATTATTATTATTATTATTATAATTATCATCATCATCATCATCATCATCATCATTATTATTATTTTTATTATTATTTATTTACTTATTATTATTATTTATATTATTATTATTATTATTATTATTATTAATACTGAGTGACAAGCCAAGTGGTTTCCTGTACACCAGGAAACCATATACTACGCTGGGTGGTAACCATATACCACATTATGGTGTCTGTTGGTTTTGTGGGTAATTAAGGCGGTCCAACCGGATTAAGCCTATGCAGGTTTATATCCGAGGGATGGTTGGGGTTCAATGCAAACGTAATGCCACTCAGGGATGTATGAGGCTGGTCACTCTCATCTTCTATGTCAGGACCAACTTGCCTAGCCCCGGGCTTCTTCGCTCCTCATGGGGCAACACGGGATTAGATGATGTTGATGATGATGATGATATTTTTACCCAATCCATTAGACAGAAACAGGACACGATTAATATCAGTATTGCAAAATACTATAGCTATCACAACAATTACTGACGGCTTTAGCCCTTGGACGTTCCCCTTTATCCTAATGCCAGGCAACTCTCTTTACCTTGGATACCTCCCTGACAGAAGGTTAGAATCAATCTCAGTAAATCAATCTACTTGTGTACAGAAATGGGACTATTAATGCTTGCAATGCGGGACATATCGCCTTCCAATCCCAATCTAATGAGTATAGCACACTGAACGTGTCACCTCCCCCTCCTCCCCAATTCAAAAGCAATTAACAAACTTCAAAAAACGACCTACAAAACTGCAAAAAGCGACAGGATCATAAAGGCGGGGCAGGAGGGGTGCGGGGTGAGTGATGCTTGGAATGGGCGACAATAAAGCCAGAGGTGTGACAGTGGCCCATAAAGCAGGAGGGTTTATTTAGCAGTCACACAGGCACTCCGTCACACCAGCCACTGTTCTCCCACTAAAGCTGAGGACTGGCAGGCATCACGGTACACAACACAAGCATATGAAGGGACGGTGCATGTACAATCAGGAGCATAATTCATCAGTCAACGTCTTTCCCTTTCCTCCCTGAAGCATCATATCATCAGTGGTCAAAGAAACATACAGCAGCCTCTTTCAGCTTTGAATTATTAGGCTGAAGAAGCAAGTGGCAAGCAGAATAGGTGAAATATTAGACGAACTTTTATCCCAGACTCTAAGTGTACAAGCTATGGCAAGACTTCCATTTCACAGTCTAATCTGTCACTATATAAACTTTGGTTTGGCCATGTGGAGGACGGAGAATGGGAGACTGACCTGAGGGGGGTATGTGAGGTGGAGAGCGGAAGGGAGATGGGGTGACCGAGGATAAGATGAAGGGATGGAGTGGAAAGATATATGAGAGACGGGGTGTGATGTGGAGGGAGAGCGATCACATGCCAGACGAGGGGATGGCATGGAGGCAGTCTATTTGTGGCCACTCCTGACGGGATTAAGGAGTCTAGCTACTGACTGTCAGATAAATATAGATAAACAGATAAGCTTTCACTGTATCGGAGCTAACAGGTAAGGACTCCGCCTGATGTCAACAGAAGTCTAATTTCAGAGACTGCCAATACTCACTACATCTTACATTAACCCCTCCCCCTCCCAAAGCCAAAAGGAAGTCCGGCACAACTGCAAAGAGTCCAGTGTAATGATGCGGGTCAGATACAACAGTCAAATACTAGAAAGTGGATGTTCATGTATTTTGCAAGACGATGAGTTCACCTACTGTTTTTTGGGACTTTTTTTTTTTTCATGACACTGAGGAATGAGTGATCAATGAAAAAGTAGAGTTGGCGTAAAAGTATACCACGAGTAAATTCCGATAGGTCAAAGTCCACATCAGCAATTGCAGGAAAAAATACAATCCAGAGAGAGGGCAACACAACTTCAACACAGATTCACCAAGTCACCTATACTTAACAAATGTAAGCATAAAGTGATTCATGTCTACATAGAATGGAATCTGAACCTTACTACGAGGAAAATGTAAACTGAATACTGTAAGCAATGTATATATCACAATGCACACGCACGTAGCCGTACTGTACTGTACTGACTGGACTTTAAATATATGCATGTACTAGGTCAAAGGGTAAGCTGGCAATTGTTTGTAATGTATAACAATTCTATCGTTCACTTTATTTTTTTCTGTCGTGTGTGTGTGTGTGTGTGTGTGTGTGTGTGTGTGTGTGTGTGTGTGTGTGTGTGTGTGTGTGTGTGTGTGTGTGTGTGTGTGTGTGTGTGTGTGTGTGTGTGTGTGTGTGTGTGTGTGTGTGTGTGTGTGTGTGTGTATCATCACACAAACATTAGCGGAATGTACAGCAAAGAACGATGTACAATACAACTCTATTTCTATTTCCTTCCAAATTTAGTCTTTGTTGGTCCCCACTCTGTCTCTCTCTCTCTCTCTCTCTCTCTCTCTCTCTCTCTCTCTCTCTCTCTCTCTCTCTCTGACCCGAAAGAAGAGATGACCGAAGCAGCTCATTATCTTTTTTTACCCTCATTTCCCGTCATGAGGTCATCACTCTTCCCTCCATCCTCTTGCCCTTTTTCCCCCCTCCCTTTCCTCCGCCCCTTGAGGCTTCTTCTTCATTCATTCATTCATTCATTCATTAAAGTTCTTTGGCCTTGCTCCCACTTCCTCTCCGTCTTCCTTCGTTTCCTTGTTGCTTCTCCGAGACTTTCTTTTTTATTCGTCATTCGTTCATACATCTATCTATTGTATTTTTTTCCTGTCTCACTTCTTTTTCGCTTTCTCTCATTTCTCTCTTCAAGTTTCCCTTCCTTGTTCGTCTCGTTTTTTTACCTCCTTTCTTTCTTCCTTCCATCCTTCATTCTTGTCTTCGTTTATTAATTTAGTTGCCCATCAATTTTATCTCTCTCCCAGTCTTCTTGCTTTCATTCACTTTTATTTTCATCCTACCTGGCTGTATTACTTATTCTCCTACTAATCTTTCTTTTTCCAACTTCCTTCACTGACTCTCACTTTCTTTCTATCATTCATCGACTCCCCCCCCCTCTCTCTCTCTCTCTCTCTCTCTCTCTCTCCCTCTCTCTATTTATCTATCTTCTCGTTTCTCTTCCTTTCAGTCAACGGTCTTCCTCATTCAGTTAACAAGATTTTTTTTCTCATATTCACTCTTTGTTTATAAATTTTCTTCTTACCCTTTTCCATTATTTCCCTCTCTACTTTCTGTCTCCCCCTCACATACATTCATTTCAATTCATCCTTTATTCACTGCTTCCACCATCCTTCTCCCGTTTCCCCCTCCTTCACTTCTCTTTCCTCATTCCCAATTTCCATCGTTCTTCATTCCACACCTTCATTCTTTATTTCCTCTTCATTCCCATTTTACTTTCCTCTTTGAATAATTCATCTTTATTCTTTCATTTTCATTCTGCCTTTCCTTTTATTTACCACTCTCTCTCTTTCTCTTCTTTCCATATTATTTTCTTTCGTCTCATTACTTTCAGTTTCTCTTCCTTCTCCTTCTCCTGCTCCTGCTCCTCCTCCTCCTCCTCCTCCGCCTCCGCCTCCGCCTCCTCCTCCTCCTCCTCCTCTCTCTCTCTCTCTCTCTCTGCATATCATTTCCCCTCTACTCCCTTCCCCTTCCGCTCCCTCCCAGTTATCGTAGCTCCTCTGTCTTAAATTTCCCTTTTCCATTTCCTTTCCTGGCCATCTCACTTCCTTTTATATTGGCTCCCTCTTTCCTCCATTTCAGTTTCCATTTTCCCAGAGATTCTTTCACTTTTTCCCTACATTTCCCCTTTCTTCCTATGTTCTTTTTCCTCCTCCCCTCTTTCCCCTTCTTCCTATATATTTTTTTCTTCATCCATGTTTTCTTCCTCCTCCTCCCCCCCTCTTTCCCCTTTTTCCTACCCCTTCTTCCTGTATGTCCTCCTCCTCCTCCTCCTCCAAGTTTTCCCTCAACCCTTCCTTTTTCTCTTCTTTCCTCCTCCTTTTCCCTCCTTTTACTCGTTACTTTTATCACTATCTTCTTCATCGTTCAATCTCTCTCTCGTCCTTTCGTTATCTCTTCTTTTCACCCTCTCTTCATTCCCCTCTTCTCAACTTTCACTCTCCTTTCCTTCCATCCCTGTCTCCCTTCTCTCTTCTTTTTCCTCTTTCCTTTCCACTCCATCTCTCCACAACATCCTATCATCCTCCCCACCAAACGGAAAAGCTGTACTAGTCAGGTGCAACCATACTAGGGAGGTTAAGTGTTGGGAGTAAATGGTATTAATGATGGTAGTAATGATAATAGTAGAAGTAATGGAGGCAACAGTTATAATGGTGATTAAAACAAATACATTTATCCTGCATATAAAATCTATTACTAATCTATTCATCATGATACATATTATCTTTTACTTCAGAGGAGTTCATCTCTTCTGAATTAAATCTAAAATGCTTCAGCCAACACCATTTTACCCTCTTCAAACTAGAGGCCTGAGACTGTACATTTAAGGGTAGATGACCAGCCTACTTCCCTTAGTGGCATATTATAAACGAAAAACCTTCCAATCACCTCAACTTATGCAATCTAAAAGGGCGTCCTGACCACTAAACCACCTGGCTCTAAATCAAAAAGCAGTCAGCTAGAATGAAATCTTAAGTCTCCTTCCTCTTCTATGGCCACACCAGTCGTCAGCTGCATAGTCTATAAATCTGGTGATGGTACTGATGATGGTGTTACGGTAGTGGTGCAGGTGAAAGTGGAAATGATGGTAATAATCGTGACAATGGTAGTTGTAGTTGTGACGATGATAACTGTGATGCTGGTGATGGGACTGGTTGAGGTGTTGATGGTAGTGGTTAAATTTGGCGATAGTAGTGATGATGGTGGTGACGTTTATGGTGAAGATGGAAATGATGATGGTCATAATCGTGAGCGGTAGTTCTTGTGGTGGTGGTGGTGGTGGTAGTAGTGTTGGTGGTGGAGGTGGTAGAGGTCCTGACGGAGGTGTTTTTATGCGGTGATGAAGGTATGTTTGGCCATTTTTTTTTTCTATAAACCATATACAGTAATGTTTTCTATGGAAGTAATCGTCATTACACACTGCTATACTGCTTTCGTACTACTGGTCTATAGATTATGTTTCCATGTTTTTGATGTATTTACTGAACTAAAACCTGATTTGCTTTCATATCGCTGGCATTGTTTTTGAGATGTTGACTCAACTGTCTGTCAAAAGTACTAACTTTACCTTGTCTGACATATTTTCTCTCTGTTGATCTATATTCCCGTCAAAGTTTCCAACCATGTTTTTATACTCTTAACTTACATACAAGTATACTGTTTTCTGAATTCTCTTTTATATACTAAGTTACCGTAAGCCGTGATATTGTTCAGGCAGTCCAAGGACGGCTAATGTGGTTATCCACATAAACTTACTTACACTGGCTTTCACTGTTCACTTATATTCCGTCATTATACTAACAAGCCATATTTTGTTTCTAATTTATTTCTATCTGTTATTTTATCTTACTGTTAACTTAAGCTCAATTTTATCTTACTGTTAATTTAAGCTCAGTTTTACCTTACTGTTAATCTATGCTCAATTTTATCTTCCTGTTACTTTACGCTCCATTTTATCCTGTTAATTTAAGCTCAACTTTATCTTACTGTTAATTTAAGCTCATTTGTACCTTCCTGTTAAGCTCAATTTTATCTTACTGTTAATTTAAGCTCAATTTTATATCTTACTGTTTATTTATGCTGTTTCCATACGAACCAGATTTTCTCTTCAAACTAGTGACTTACAAAAACGTTTTCCGATTTTATTTTTGTCTGGTAGTCCGTCTTTTAGTTGTGATATTATTCTGGGAGCGTAGCGAGGGGTGGGGTGGTAGTATTTGGAACAGCTGTGTCAATACAAAGTTAGGGATTAATATTCAGAAGGGGAGCTGCTTCACCCCCCGTTCTGTTCCAGCCCCCAGGGTGAACACAGGTTTACACACACACACACACACACACACACACACACACACACACACACACACACACACACACACACACAATCAGCTTATGCAATAGTAGGAACAGATGTTCGTGCAGAATATTACTCGGAAACTGAGATGGACAGGCATTGAAATATTCACACACACACACACACACACACACACACACACACACACACACACACACACACACACACACACACACACACCGTTAATCTCTAATAATAACACCCAATCTCTCTCCCTCTCTCTCTCTCTCTCTCTTTCTAACCCGGCAACCATCAATATTCCGTAAACATCGTTGGTTCATGAGTGCCCGAGGCCCGAGCAGAAGTTGTGCGTGTATGTGCATGCGTGCGTCTGCGTGTGCTTTGGTTGCTGGGGGAATACTGTGTGTGTGTGTGTGTGTGTGTGTGTGTGTGTGTGTGTGTGTGTGTGTGTGTGTGTGTGTGTGTGTGTGTGTGTGTGTGTGTGTGTGTGTGTGTGTGTGTGTGTGTGTGTGTGTGTGTGTGTGTGTGTGTATCTTACTATTTTCTTTCCTACTTTGGGATGAGGCTAAGCAGTCCGTTCCCTGTGTCCAGATGTCCACCTACCTGTCACACACCTGAACATCCCACCACTGATTGCGTTAATGTGTGTACGTGATCCTCTGTGCGTTAATGTATGCACGTGATCCCCTGTGTGTCAGTGTGCGTACGTGAACCCGTGGACGTTGATGCATGTACGTGATCCTGTGTGCATTCATGTGTCTGTAATCCCGTGTGCCTTGATACATGCACGCGATTCTATGTGCGTTCATGTGTATACAATCCTGTGTAAGATAATGTGTGGGTTAACCTGTGTGTAAATTTGTGCATATGATCCTGTGTAAATTAATGTGTAGGTAATGGTGTGTGCGTTAATTCTCGGATTTGATGGTGTGTGCCTTTTTGTGAGTCTGTACGTTCATGTGTGAGTGTGACCCCGTGTACGTCAATGTATGAAAGTTATTGGGTTTTTCATACACTACCTACTATTAAATTTTTACAAACCATTCCCCTAACAACTATTTAGTTATTATATCATTTGTACTCACCACTGAATCTATTATCACAAGACAGGTTTTATATTTACCTTCTTGTGTCAAAGCTTAATTTTCACAAGTGACAAACTAAGAATATTTCACCTCGGTACATGATGAGGGGAATGCGGGGGGGGGGGGAATCCACTTTGACTGAAACCTGGTATTTGAAGTCTAATGGCACACTTTGTTTCATGAAAATTTGTCCACTTGTTTCACGAATAATGTGATGAAGGTCTTTTACAAACTGAATCTCCCTTTCATGTACTGGAGGGCGTGACTGCCAAAAAGTTACCATCATTCTCACTTCATTCACACGGCTGATACTATGCAACTACTGAAAAGGGATATACTTAACATACAGTATTACAAAACTCATCGTCCTTTTTGTACAGAGTTAATACAGTGAGAGTAACAATACCTGAACTATTAACTACATTTTCAAAAACATTCCCGTGAAGACAGATAAGTGTATCGATATTTCATTTGCTCTCTACTTACAACTTCGTGGGATGGTAGGAGACAAACACGACTTACCTGCAAAAACAGAGTAAAATTAGTACTAGAAAGTGTTATTATTTACAATTACACCACTACTACCACCACCACCAACAATAATAATAATAATAATAATAATAATAATTAAAAGAAGAAGAAGAGGAAAAAGAAGAAGAAGAAAAAGAAGAAGTTTTTCATCTGAACAGACAACTTGAACAGATTAAGGGAAATATTTAACAGTGCAGTAGTATGAGACATCCCCAGTTCTACAGACTTTCTATAATACCACAATTTCCGCAAACCACAGTCACCCACCATCACCACCATCAACATACATACACCACCACCTTCCAGCTTCCGGCCATTATCCCCAAGTTAAATACAGGTGGATAATGCAGCCTTTCTAATTTCATCATAACTTCCCTCGCCGCACCACCATTTTCGACCTGATTAAACTTCTCAAAGCACGCCAATGCCTCCCCACTGCTTGCTGGCAGGCTGGTAGTGCAAGCAATATCAGAACTCGAACTATTTTTCTTGCCTAGGTACTTTCTCGTGCTCTGGGGGGCACGGGTAGGGTGAGGAGTGGAGCTGTGGGTGAAGAGGGACAACTATGGGTTTGTGCATTTTGCGGTGTGTGTACTGTAGGTCAATTGATTACTTCGTTTTGTGTGTGTGTGTGTGTGTGTGTGTGTGTGTGTGTGTGTGTGTGTGTGTGTGTGTGTGTGTGTGTGTGTGTGTGTGTGTGTGTGTGTGTGTGTGTGTGTGTGTGTGTGTGTGTGTGAGAATAATGTGAGAGCATCAGGGTGTGCGTGACGGTATGCACCACAAGTCATCACATTAAGGCACACTCAAGCTACACACACACACACTATCACGGATTAGGGTCAGTGAGGGTCGTAATGTCCGGTAAGAGGATGCGGTGAGGCAGGGTATGTGTAAGGCATGGTTAAGGTGAGGCAGGGCAAGGGTGAGGCAGGGAAAGGGTAGGGCAGGGCATGGATGAGGCAGGGCAAGGGCGAACCAGGGTACGGTTAGGCAAGTAAGGTGACGCAGGGGAAAGGTGAGGTAGGGTAGGGATAAGGTAGGGTTAGGACCGATGCAAGGTTAGGGGTAGGAAATGGTAGGGTGAGGCAGCGTGTGATGAAGTAGGGCAGGGCAGGGCTGAGGTAGGGTAGTAAGGCAGGATATGGTGAATAGAACCCACACTTGTAGACGGATAATATATTTACCAAACAGTAGTAGTAGTAGTAGTAATATAGTAGTTGTTCCCTAGGCAGTCTGGCCGAACAGCCACAAGTCCCTATGGTAGGACACGGCCCAGACCGGGCTTTCCCACAGAGCTCTCAAGGAGTGTATGTTGTATTGTTGGCGTAGGTGACTGTGCGCAATTCAGTCTTCCGTCAGCGACGGAGTCATCCACTACCAAACAGTTTCGGTGGACATTGCCGCCATCTTCAGTGGTCAAGATATCTCTATCACGCCAGAATAATTTATCCAGCCATTAAGGCAAGATATGATAAAACAGGATATGATAACGTTAAGATAAAATATGATACATTAAGAAAAGATACGATTTGGGTTACGCAGATTTGGGTTGAGGTGAGGAATGAGTGAGGCAGGGAAGGTGAGGTTGCGCAGGGATGAGGCAGGGTGGGGGTAAAGAAGGGTACGAGTAGGATAGGATGAAATAATACTGGGTAAAGCAAGCAGGTAGAGCCGGATGAGGTAAGATAGTGTGACCCATGAAAGTATCACAGACTGAAGACTAAATGGGCTGGTTAAAATAAAAGGCTAAAGTATAAACAGGAAACACATAGAACAGAAGTACAGAATAAACAGACTCCCCAGAACACACACACACACACACACACACACACACACACACACACACACACACACATACACGAACTACTCATCTGTCCCATTATAATTTACAAGCAATCCTACGAAAACACTGCCATACAAGTGTTGTTCACTCTGAAAAAAAAAAAAAAGGAAGAAAAAGGAATGAAAGCCTTTTCCACAAACACTATACACACAATCACTTATCCAAACACCGCAACACTCAGCTTTGCATTGGAGCCTAGTGTTTTTCCAGTCAAAGACCATTCTTCACACACACACGCACACACACACACAAACACACACACACATACACACACACACACACACACACACACACACACACACATACACACACAAAAACTTATGATACAATTTGAGGCTATCATCCTCTACACAAATTTAATTTCTCTCTCTCTCTCTCTCTCTCTCTCTCTCTCTCTCTCTCTCACACACACACACACACACACACACACACCTGGCCTGGTTTAGCCGAAGTTTATGGGGCCAGGAGAGACCCGGCCACTCCTACCTGCTGGCCGAAAGGCATGTAAACACCCTGCAGACTGGACCTTCCGTGTGTGTGTGTGTGTGTGTGTGTGTGTGTGTGTGAAAGAGAGAGAGAGAGAGACCGTCATTCATACAAGCGGGACATGCGGCTATTCCTATCATTAACTTTATATGAACGTTTAAATGCATGGAAGGGCAATCTCCATAATACCTAATACAATTCCTGTTGGTTAATGTACGCCGCTGATGACATTACCAGTGGAAGCGGCATATTATTTTCCTTCATTATCACCCTGTTTACTAATTACTTTTTTATAGATTGAATAGAAATTGAAGTTACACATATATAGTGGGACGATATCTATTGTTCTACACAGTGGTAGTCATTACGCTAATCTCCTTCGCACTCGAG
>NC_136991.1:5445000-5465000 GCF_032717465.1 Coenobita brevimanus | reverse complement strand
CAAGGTGGAGGTATCAGACGGGGAGAAGAGACGCACTTGAATATCTAGACACGAGACTATGAGGGTGACGAAAGAAGGAACATAAATAAGGAATGGCAAAGAAGCTGTAATGATCAAGACGCGAGGACACGGAACGAAGGAGAGGGAAGAGAGAAGAGAGAGGAAGGAAGGAGAGAGGCGGAAGGCCAAAGAAGGATGGAAAGAGGGGAATGCTAGCTGTGAAAGAAACGAGATTCACCACACCTCTTGAATATTCCACGGCGGAGGAGGAGGAACAGGAAGGTGGTGTCGAGATGTAATTATAAATACATGGGTCCTGAGGCCGTGAAAGAAGAAAACACTACATTAAGACGAAAACGACAGCCATTTACAGACTGAACGGGAAGGAAGGTACGAATTACACCAAATAAATGGACAATAAAAATGATGAAGAAAGGAGGAGAAATGTTGATTATGCAAGGAAACTGCAAATACCTTCAATTCTCAAGTACATACCGAAGACGACGAAGGTGGTGAGAAGATACTGATTAAGAAACATAGATACTGATGATAATGAAGCGAGAAGAAGGTTTACTGGACAAAAGGATGGCAAGTAAGGAAGGCACTGATAAGGATTTTATGTTGCAGAATGAAGACAGAGAACATGGCACACCACAGAGACAGAGAGAATCTATAGGTATGAGTGATGAAGACAAGAAGAAATTAATAAAGATACTAAAATACTGAAGGTGGTGAAGAATCAAGAAATAGTTAGATCTTCCCGACAACGCGAAGAGTTCCAGGAAAAGGAAGGCGGTAAGAAAATGTAGGAATACGGTACAGTAAAGGACAGAGAAAGAGGAGAACAGAGAAAGGCAGGAGTTAGACGAAGGGAAAGGCAAATAAATCATAAATATTACAAATTACAGACAGCGGGAAAGGTGAATAAAAAAATAAAAAAAAGGGACGAGAGAAAAAAACGATCTCCATATCTACAACCCACGACCCATGAAAAGGACGAAGAGATACTCGAGAAGGAAAGATGCGAGAAACTGAGGATAAAGAGGAAAAACAATAATTACAAAGAAAGAACCGGATGGATGCAAGTATGACCTTAAAAAATGGAAACAGGAAAACAAAGGTGAAAAAATACAATAAAGGATAAAAGACTAAAAGAGAAAGGACCAGGAGAAGTAAAGGACAAATAATGGAGGAGAAGAAAAGGGGAAGACAAAAACATGGAGAGAAGAAGAGAAAAGGAAGAAGATGGAGAAATCAGTGTCCTCTCTCTGTTGAATATTCCAAGGTACAGGTCAGAAGGTAATGGTATGGACCGAAATATTAAAAGACTCGAGCGAAGGATGAGGGGGATAGGGGTGAAGATGAGGGGATAGGGGTGAGGATGAGGGGGATGGAAAAGATCAACAACGGATAGGAAATATGGGACGAAATGGAGAGGGGAATGGAGAGGAGTGATAGAAGAGAGGCGAGAGTGAGAGGGATATTGAAAAGAGGGACAGGAGAAGAGGGACGAAAAGGAAAGAGGAATGGAGAAGTGTGATAAAACGGCGAAAGGGAGAGAGATATGGAGAAGAGTGATAGAAGAGGAGCTAGAAGGAGACGGGAATGGAGAAAAGGGATAGCAGAAGAGGGACGATGGGAATAGAGCAATGGAGAATGAATGGAGAGGTAGTATGGATGTGAATCATTAAAGACTGAATGGGGAGAAGGGGCAAGGGGGAAGGAAGAGGGGAGGAGGAGGGGGACTGAAGAGAGGAGGAGGAGGAGGAGGAGGGTGATGGAAGAGAGGAGGAGGGGGACGAAGAAGATTCAGAAAGGCTTGGAACAGGGTCTGGGGAAAAGGAGTGGCGAATAGAAAACAGGATGAATGAAGGAAAGGCTGAATAAAGAAAAACGAAGGAGGGGAAAGAAAATGGAATGAAGAAAGATAGACGAGAAGAGTGAAAAAAATGGGAAACAAGGTAGCTAAATGAAAGAAGTTATTACGGGGCATAAAAGGAAGAAGTACATACTACAAGAATATGGTGAATTAACAGAGAACACAGACACATCACTGTTTTCTCTTCAATATTTCAGGCAAGGGAGAGAATGGGAAGTGGGAGGACATGGGCTATGATATTTAGACGTCGAGAGAGAGAGAGAGAGAGACGAATGAAATAAATGTTCTAGAATAACAAAGACAAAATGATAGAAAAAAAAAAAGATACTGAGGAACAAGAAACAGAGTTGGAGAGTACTTACAGCACAAGAAAACGGGGAAGTAAAAAATAAATAAAGATACTAATAAAGGATACAGAAGATGACTGCAAGTTAATATTTTGGGAGAACAAGAAAAGAGACGTAGGTAATGAAGAAAAGATACAGATGAAAATTTTGGTTCAGGAAAAATGATAAAGAGAAATGTTGATACAGACAGACCACGATGAACGAGAAAAGTATAGAGGAATGTCGAAAAAGGGGAGAGAAGCTAGAAGAGGGAGAAAAGTGTAAGCTTAAGAAAAAGAAGGACGAGGAAATACGGTCACAGAATAAAAATATGACACAGAAAAGGAAGAAAAGACAAGTGACAGGGGACGTGAATATAGAAAAGATACGTACGAAGAATGAAATGCATGCCTAGAGGGAAAGCAGAAGGCGAGGAAGACGAAGAATAAATACAAACTGAAAGAAGAAAATATAAGTATGGGGAAAAAGAACCAGGAAAAGAAAGCCACAGGGTTAAAAGACAAGGGGAGAAAAGGAGGGAAAGGGGAGGCAACTAAAGAGAAATAAAAATACACAAGGGAGAGATGGATAATAAAGAAATATGGGATAAGGAATAAGCAGCAAAAGCGAGGGTAGAATAATAACAAAACAAAAAAAATCATGTACTCTAAACCTGGCCACAAAAGTAAGTGACTTATTGACATGCATGAAGGGGGACTGGGAAAGAAATGATCCGCGAAATTCACCGCATAGGCAGGATGATGGGGAGGAAGATGGGACTGGTGAGAAAGAAGAGGATGGTGAGGAAGATGAGACTAGGGAGGAAGATGGGGATGGGGAGGAAGACTGGACCGGAAAGAAAGATGGAGCTGGGGAGGAACACGGAATATGGGAGATGGGACTAAGGAAGAAAATGGGGCTAAAGATGAACATGGGAATAGGGAGGAAGATAGGACTAGGAAAGAAGATGGGACTAGGGAGGAAGATGAGACTAGGGAGGAAGATGGGACTAGGGAGGAAGATGGGGTTGGAAAGGAAGATGGGACTAGGGAGGACGACTGGACTGGAAAGAAGATGGAACTCCCATCCTCTTATGTCTGAGCTAGAATCCTGCTTACGCAACAAGCCTTCCAGTACTTTAAGTAACTCCTGTCAGTGCAATGCTTCAGAAATACACGGCTTGTAAAATTTTTCCAGTGCATTATTCAGTACAAGTATAGTTCAGAAAGAGCACGAGCTTTGATATCCTGTTTGTCGGTACTGACAATGAGATAATAGCTGGTAATGTACAGTTTTATATTACAGAAACTACAGCATACACAATAACACTTATATCACAAACCACCTAAAAAGGCAGCTCCCCAGCAGCAAGTGACGCATCCCCCGTTTTGGTGTTTTTACTGTTGTTTTAGTGTGTTTTAACGTTTAGTGCTTAGTGTTTAAGAGTGTTTTTGTGTTTAGGAGTTTTTAGTGTGCGGAGTTTCGTGTTTTTATTATGCTGTGGTGTTTCAGTGTGTTTTAGGATTAAGTTTTTTGGTGTTTTTTAGTGTACGTGGCTTGGTATAAATGCTTTTAATGCTTTATTGTTTTGGTGTGCTTAAGTGTTTGATGTTTTTCTGCGTTTTTAATGTCGTGTATCTCGTGATGTGAAGTCGATCGATACAGCACCTAAAAAACTGGCTGAGTATGGCAGTCTGGAAGAGATTATGCTTTATGCTGACATCAAGGTTCAAAACGGTATGCAAAGGGAGAAATTGAGTGTGGGGGAGGTGGAGAGTGTGAGGGATGTGGAGAGTGCGAGGAAGGTGGAGAGTGTGAGGGAGGTGGGGAGTGTGAGGGAGGTGGAGAGTGTGAGGGAGGAAGGGAGTGTGAAGGAGGTGGGGAGTGTGAGGAAAGTGGAGAGTGTGAGGGAGGTGGGGAGTGCGAGGGAGGTGGAGAGTGCGAGGGAGGTGGAGAGTGCGAGGGAGGTGGAGAGTGTGAGGGAGGTGGGGAGTGTGAGGGAGGTGGAGAGTGCGAGGGAGGTAGGGAGTGTGAGGGAGGTGGGGTGTGTGAAGGAGGTGGGGAGTGTGAGGGAGGCGGGGAGTGTGGGGGAGGTGAAGAATGTGGGGGAGGTGGAGAGTGTGGGGGAGGTGGGGAGTGTGAGGGAGGTGGACAGTGTGGGGGAAATGGAGAGCGTGGGGGACGTAGGGAGTGTGGGGGACTGTAGGTAATGTAAGGATGGTGGAGAGTGTGAGGAAGGTGGAGAGTGTGAGGGAGGTGGAGAGTGTGAGGGAGCTGGACAGTGTGACGGAGGTGGGGAATGTGAGGGATGTGGAGAGTGTGAGGGAGGTGAAGAGTGTGAAAGAGGGTGGAGAGTGTGAGGGAGGTGGAAAGTGTGAGAGAGGGTAGAGAGTGTGAGGAAGGTGGAGAGTGTAAGCGAAGTGGAGTGTGTGAAGGAGGTGGAGAGTGTGAGGGAGGTGGAGAGTGAAAGCGAGTGGAGAGTGTGAGGGAGGTGGTGAGTATAAAACGAAGTGGAGAGTGTGAGGGAGGTGGGAGTGTGAGGGAGGTGGAGAGTGTGAGGGATGTGGAAATTGTGAGGAAAGAGGAGAGTGTGCGGGAAGGCAGAGAATGTGTGGGAGGTGGGGAGTGTGAGGGAGGTGAGGCACGTGGGGGAAGATAGGGAGTGTGAGGAAAGGTAGGGAGGGTGGTTGGGAGTGGACAGTGTGAGAGAGGTGGGGAAAGTGAGGGAGGTGGAGAGTGTGAGAGAGGGTGGAGAGTGTGGGGGAGCGGGAAGAGTGATAGAGGTGGAGTGTGTGGGAGGTGGTAGGGAGAATGGGGAAGGTATGGAAAATGGGGGAAGGTAGGGGTACGAGGGAAGGCAGGGAGTATGATGAGAAGTAGGGAGTGTGGTGGAAAGTAGTGAATGCTTAGAGAGGTAGGGAGGGTTGGGGAGGTAGGCAGGATTCCCGAGGTGAGAAAACAGAAAGATGATGGATATAAAAAACAGCAGAACGAAGGAATACAAATGGAAGGTAGGGAGGGCAAACAAAGGGGAGGGAATGCAAGAACGCCAACAGGGAGGAAGCAGTAGGAGCGGAAATACAGAAGTGTTGGTACCAAGGGGAAAAAAAAAAGTTGAAAATATGGCGAGAGAACTATGAATGAAAAAAAAAAAAAAAGCTAAAAGTGAGATAATGAATACAAGAGCGAATTTAAGTGAATACAAAGGGAATACAAAGGGAGAGACTTTAGGAGGGAGTACCTATAAGATACTCGTAGTTGTAGTGCCCACTGGGAGAGGAAGCAGCCTACCAACAGGAACTCAAAGGGCACCCTGGAGTATTGACGTTCTTAAGCCTCAGGTGTGTGCAGGTGTGTGTTAAAGGCAGGTGTGTACATGGCCAGGAGTGTGTGTGTGTGTGTGTGTGTGTGTGTGTGTGTGTGTGTGTGTGTGTGTGTGTGTGTGTGTGTGTGTGTGTGTGTGTGTGTGTGTGTGTGAGAGAGAGAGAGAGAGAGAGAGAGAGAGAGAGAGAGAGAGAGAGAGAGAGAGAGAGAGAGAGGGAGAGAGAGAGAGAGAGAGAGAGAGAGAGAGGGCTACCCACGAATAGCCTTATGGAGAGAGAGAGAGAGAGAGAGAGAGGGCTACCCACGAATAGCCTTAACCACATCAGCTCGAGGACGTAGTATTTCATTCCTACTATTTCCACACAACTTTATTCAGCTTAGCAGAGAATTTTCGAACTGGGGGAGGGGGGAGTCTGACATACCTCTCACCAACCCCTTCGCTATGACAGATCTCCCCGAAGGTATGTAATAAAAATCTGGAGCTAGCAGGAATCCTAAGCCAAGATATATGTCGCTGGATTTAATGGATTAAGGACCAGTCAGGTGTGTAGGTGTGTAAAGGTGTAAATTGGAAGGTGTACAGGACAGGTGAAGGAAAGGCAAAGTAAAATCCAGGCAAGTAGGTGTATGCGGTGTGTGAGTTGCAGATGTGGGAGAAGGAGAGATAGGGTGTGTGTGGTGGCCAGGTGTACAGATGGTCAGGTACGTAGCAGTGTAAATGGGCAGGTGTATGTGTAAGTGTGCAGACTAACAGGAACGCAAACTCTACCCCGAATTACTGATTATCCTAAATCATTGTTAGGTGTGTGTATGTAGGATTACTGGTGTATGAAGGTGACGTGGGAAGTATGAGCGAGTATACACGTGGGGAGTATGTTTCTGTGTAAATGGAAGAAAGCACCAGACTATCTATTTATACTGAAAATATTAAGCTTCAAAATCAGAGGTGTAGGTGTGTAATATGGGTGTCGGGTGTGTACTTTGTGACCAGGTAAGGAATGGTATGGTAAGGTGTCTCAGGGGCTTCAGTCTTACCGTCTTTCACTCTGCCTACACTAATGAGCTCCAAGTGTGGGTATCTCAGGTGATCTCTCTCTCTCTCTCTCTCTCTTGCATGTACTGAATTAATTATTATGTTTATATTCATCATTGCACCACATAATTATCTCGTTATTAACTCTCTCTCTCTCTCTCTCTCTCTCTCTCTCTCTCTCTCTCAGAATGTTCACTTTTTCTTCTCACACAAAGTGTGTGTGTGTGTGTGTGTGTGTGTGTGTGTGTGTGTGTGTGTGTGTGTGTGTGTGTGTGTGTGTGTGTGTGTGTGTGTGTGTGTGTGTGTGTGTGTGTGTGTGTGTGTGTGTGTGTGTCTGAGAGAGAGAGAGAGAGAGAGAGAGAGAGAGAGAGAGAATCCTGCAACCACTTAGGAAAGGCATACTGATAAAATACCTCACCGGATTCAAGAGGCTATAGGAGCACTAAAGAGTATTTCAAGAGACTAAGACAAGCATTTAAGAGCATTTCAGAACACCAAGAGGAGCATTTAAGAGCATTTCTGGAGACTAAGAGGAGCATTTCAAGAGGCTTCCGACACGAGGGCAGTGAGGGAGCAGCCACAATCCCATGAGACAGGTGTATGCCAGGCCAAGGTATACGTGTACAGCCTCTCTCTCTCTCTCTCTCTCTCTCTCTCTCTCTCTCTCTCTCTCTCTCTTTCTCTCTCTCTCTCTCTCTCGTACAGATAGATAGATAAAGAGACAGACAGGTCGACAGACATAAATACAGACTGGTGAACTGACAGACACATAGCCGAAAGACATTACACAGACTGTAGAGCAGAAAGACAGAAACAGTGGCAGATTATGGGCGTGGGGATCTAATGGGACCTCAAACCTGGGACCCCCACACAAAAAGTGCTCGCACATAAGACTGAATATTAAGCTTGGAAATTTCATGCCCCTAAAACAGACAGAACGGCAGACAATACTATGGGTGCTGTGTAGGCAACGTGTAACTGAAAAATGGGGTGGGTGTCTGTGGAGAAAAAGTGTACGCATTACGGGAAATTCTTCATTGAAACTGAATAAACTATGATCCCTAGCCTTTCGTCTCACATCTACGGAGTTCAGTTTAGTACGGGGCCTCCACAACTCTTGATCCGGCTCTAAATAGACATACAGGAAGACAGACTGACACACAGACAGAAAGAAATATACAGATAGATTGAATGATATATACAGATAAAGACAGACTGACAGATAGTTTTGTAAATGCACAATGATCTCTTGCTGCATGACCATAAAGCATCAGGAATTACAGGTAACACATACAAACCACCGTATAGTTGGCAGCATAATAAGAACCACATATTAAAATGTAACCCGCTACGGCCCACAGTCTTTAAGAGTTGAACATTATCGAATGTGAAGCCCTTCACTAAGAGGACATCTTTTCGTTTTATTCTTATTATGAATGTATTTGGCTTGTGAAAGACTTAAATGAACTGGAGGGGTTGGATGCGAAGTTACTTTCATCAACACTGCAAATAACAGATGTCTTTCTTGAGTTAAGTAAAATCATCTGATGCTTGCACGAGTGAAATAGAAAGTCACTAGATTGAAGGGGATATTGAAGGGTCAAACCGTAAAGACACGACCTAAGAGCTTCGCGACTATGAGCTGCCAGGCGGAGGACGGTACGCTAAGTCCCCTTCCAGCAAACTCCCACACTTTACACCCTGGGGAGTAACAGGTTAATGGAAAATCACCTCCTTCAGTGTCCATAAGTAGTGGCGTGTCTCAGGGATTAGTTTTATGCCCTCTTCTGTTCATTAAAAGGGTAATGTTAATGACATGGATGAAGTGTCAAGAGACTCGTATACAAAATAAATTATCACGTCCACCAGCTTATAAAACACTGGAATTCAACACAAAATATTCTGAGGGATCATTATCATTAACATCATCTCTTCTTCTTCTTCTTCTTCTTCATCATCATCACCATCATCACCTTCTTCTTCATCACTGTTCATACTTGCAATTAATAGTCACAGATAATACACTAAAACAGCACCGAGGTGTTATGTAGGCAACAGTGAACAGTATTTTGGCTCGCATATGTTGTTAATTGTTAGCCGATAGAGAGGTGTGACCCCCTGCCTCTCTCTCTCTCTCTCTCTCTAACTGAACCACTGTATACGTGCTTTCTTGTGTGTGTGTGTGTGTGTGTGTGTGTGTGTGTGTGTGTGTGTGTGTGTGTGTGTGTGTGTGTGTGTGTGTGTGTGTGTGTGTGTGTGTGTGTGTGTGTGTGTGTGTGTGTGTGTGTGTGTGTGTGTGTGTGAGAGAGAGAGAGAGAGAGAGAGAGAGAGAGAGAGAATCAACATATCATGAAACAAATGAACACAAATATGAACACAAGCTGACGCACGAAACAAATGAACAACTGAACACACACACACACACACACACACACACACACACACACACACACACACACACATGCTGCATCCCTGAGGACACTATACACTATCTGTTAACAATCCACACACACATACCCCCTCCCCAACACACACAACGCTTATATGTGTACATGAGCATAGTACACACAAATACACACATACAACAATCCACACACAGGCATATACCACACACACACACACACACACACACACACACACACACGGAGGCACGTACACATATACACACACATACACACACACGCAACTGCCACACATGCACGCACACCCCGTTCACCTGCCACGGTCGAATGCCTTACAGAGCAAGTTAGGTGTGAGGCAGAAGTGAGGCAAGCGTGAGGCTCGGGTTAGGTAGAGGTGAGGTATGTGTGAGGCAGAGGTGAAGCTGGGGCAGGGGAGACATAGAGTTGAGGGCAAAGTGAGGCAGGGATGAGGTGGAGTCAAGGCAGACAAGAGGCAAAGGTATGGCAGGGATGAGGTAGAGTTGAGCCAGGGGTGAAGGTGAGTTGAGGTAGAGTTGAGGTAAAGGTGAGGCAGGGGTGAGTTCGAGCTGAGGTCAAGGGGTGCGGAGGAGGTTAAGCAGGTAGGGTTAGACGGAGCTGAGGCAGAGGTGAGTGAAAGGGTGTTGAGAATAAATGCAAGACAAGGAGTAATGTAGGGGTGAGGGAGGGATGAATGATGGGGTCTGGAGCAGGGGATAGTATTGGAGTGCAAAGGAGTACAACGGAGTGCAAAGGAGCACAAAGGAGGGTAACGTACAAAGGAGGTTAAAGGAGCACAAAGGAGGGTAAAGGAGTACAAAGGGGTGTACAGAACTACAAAGGAATGCAAAGGAGTACAAAGAGGTCAAAGGAGTGCCAAGGAGTACAAATGAGTGCAAAGAGGTACAAAGAAGTGCAAAGAAGTACAAAGGAGTGCAAAGGAGCGCAAAAGAGTACAAAGGAATATAAGGGAAGGCAAACAATATACCTCTTTGTACTATGGAGGCTGTTTGTTTTAAGAAAGGTTTTAACTAACGTAACTACTGTATGGGTCAAAGACAAGGATAGGCAAGCAGGAATGTGGAAGTGTGAGTTAGCAGTAGTGTGAATGGGCACGAAGGGATACGTGTGTAGCTAGATGATAAAGAAATTAATATAAAATGGTAATAAAGGCGAGATTAAGTGTCACGTAGGTTGAGACAGCGATGTAATAAGATTATGTAAAACAAGTGTGGAAAAGAGATAGGGTAAGGCAGAATGAGACAAGGATAAGCAGGGATCGGTAAGGCAGAGGAGAGTGAGGCAGGGTGAGTAGGAACAGAGATTGGGTGACTTTCTAAATAATTAGGACATGAATTTTCAATGTGTATATGCGGGTAAATCAGGAAGCATAAGGAAGGGGATGAGTAAGTCTGAATAAAAGTGAATGAGTCAAATGTGAAGCAGAGTGAGGTGCCGTGAGTAAGACCGAGGGTAGTGAGGCAGGGGAGGCAAACAGACCATAAGGCAAGAGAGAAGAAAGGAAGCAATGAGGAAGTTCCTGAGTGAGGTAGGGGTAAGCCAGACACGGAGGAATATGGTAGGCAGAAGTGAGGTAAGAAGGAAGTGAGACAGGAGTTAGGTAGGGAGTCAGTGAGGCGGCCAGTGAGAAAATCTGTGAGAGGGAATGCAGGCAGAAGTGAGGCAGGAATTAGGCTGGCAGGTGGCGAGGTGGAAGTGAGAGAAGCAGAAGTGGGGCAGGCAGCGAGTTAGGGAAGCAAGTGAGACAGGCAGTGAGTTAGGCAGGGAAGAGTGAGGCAGACAGCGAGTTAGGCAAGCGAGAGTGTGGTAGGCAGTGGGGCAGGCAGTGAGTCAGCAAGAGTGAGGCAGGCACCGAGTGAGGTAAACAAAAGTGAGGCAGGTTGCGAGTGAGGTAAGCAAGTGAGGCAGGCAGCAAGAGACAAGCCGACTAGGATAGGCAAGAAGGCAGGAAACATTTCAAATCAGGGAGGTAGAGATGCAGGGAGGGGAAAAGACAGGCAACATAGAGAGGCGAGGGGAAGCAAAGAAAATATGCCGAAGATAAGGGAAAAACGAACAAAGTTGGCAATGAGTACTTCAGAGTGAGGCATGAGTGTAGGTGAGGCGAAGAAGAAAGGACTAAAGGTGAGGCAGGAAGACTGAGGAAAGTGTGTGTCAGGAAGAATGAAGTAGAAATTTTGTGAGTCACCAGTTAATCAGGGGTGAGGCAGAGAGAGAGAGAGAGAGAGAGAGAGAGAGAGAGAGAGAGAGAGAGAGAGAGAGGAATAAGGCACGCAATGTGAGGTAGCAAGAGTGTGATAGATAGAGTGTGGTAGGCAGAGTTGAGTGTGGTAGGCCGAGTTAGGTAAGCAGAGTGACCAGGCAGAATGAGGAGGTAGTGAGTGGGGAGGGCGGGCGCCATGCTGAAGCAGGAATAATGGAATATAAATGAGGCAGGGTAGAGTAAGGCAGCAGCTAGGCAGGAATGAGACAGTGAGGCAGGAATAACGGAGCATAAGAGAGGCAGAAGTGAGGCAGGAATAAGTGAGGCAGTATAAACGAGACAGGCATATTAAATAAGGCAGAGGGCGGTAGGCTGAAACTGAGACAGGCAGGAACGAGAAACAGATACGGCAGAGTGAGGCAGGTAAGCAGACTGAGGCAGACAGGAGAAAGTGTAGACAGGAACGATGCACAAGTAAGGAGGAGGAAGATGTAAGGAAGGAAGAAGGGGCACCGTAGACAGGAGGAAGGAGTACGGTAGGAAGACGGAAGAAGTAAGGTAGGAAGAAGGATGGCAGACAGGAGGAAGGTGTAAGGCAGTAGGGGCAAAATGCAAGGAGAACATAATCAAGGCAAGCAGGAAGAAGAAACTGGTGAGGTTGGGTGAGGCAGGTAGCACTAAAGACAATACACTGAGGTAGGCTGAGTCAGGCAGAAGTGACGCAGGCAGAGTGAGAGATAAACTAATTCATATATACTTACGAGAGAGAGAGAGAGAGAGAGAGAGAGAGAGAGAGAGAGAGGTGGGGGGAGGAGGGAGGAGTGAGGCAAGGAAGAATGAGGATAACTAAATCAAACGTGAGACAAAATAAGACTGGGGTAGACAGACAGGCAAAGAGTGAGACAGAGTGAGACAGACAAGGCTGCAACAGACAAGAGTGAGGCAAGCAGAGGACAGGCAGAGTGGGGCAAGAGGAGGCGAGGCAGAATGAGGCAGGCAGGTAGGCAGGCAGGTGGGTAGGCAGAGTAGCGTCCCGGCGCCGGTGTAATTATGCCCGCCTTCTTAATTCAATTTCACCTTAACTTCTTTCCTGCGCCAAGATCTGCCTCGCTCAGATGGCTCCCTTTGTCTGCCTGATCCTCTGTTTGTTTCGTCGTTTGTTTGCCTGATGCTGTTTGTTTCGTGGTCTGTTTGCCTGATGCTCTTTGTTTCGTGGTCTGTTTGCCTGATGCTGTTTGTTTCGTGGTCTGTTTGCCTGATGCTGTTTGTTTCGTAGTTTGCTTGTCTGATGCTCTGTTTGTTTCGTAGTTTGTTTGTCTGATGCTCTGTTTGTTTCGTGGGTTGTTTGTCTGATGCTCTGTTTGTTTCGTGGGTTGTTTGTCTGATGCTCTGTTTGTTTCGTGGATTGTTTGTCTGATGCTCTGTTTGTTTCGTGGGTTGTTTGTCTGGTGTTTTTTGTTTTCGTGGTTTGCCTGATGCTCTGTTTGTTTTGTGGTTTGTTTGATGCTCTGTTTGTTTCGTGGTTTGTTCGTTTGATGCTCTGTTTGCTTCGTGGTTTGTTCGTCTGATCCTCTGTTTGTTTCGTGGTTTGCCTGATGCTCTGTTTGTTTTGTGTTTTTTTCGTCTGATGCTCTCTTTGTTTCGTGGTTTGTCTGCTTGATGCTCTGTTTCGTGGTTCGTTTGTCTGTTGCTGTTTGTTTCGTGGTTTGTTTATCTGATGCTCTGTTTGTTTCGTGGTTTGTTTGTCTGATGCTCTGTTTGTTTCGTGGTTTGTTTGTCTGATGCTCTGTTTGTTTCGTGGGTTATTTGCCAGCTGATCTGTGCTTTCCTTGGCTTTCTTTGTTTGCTTATTTTAGTAACTGATCTGTGTTGATTAGGGTTAAGAAACGTTTATGTTTTGACTTGGTTGCTTGCTTACATAGGCTTTATATATTTTGTTTGCTTTGTGGCTTGTTTGAATTGTCTGCTTTGTGGATTGTATTAACTGTTTGCTTTGAGGCTTGTTTGAATTGTATTGCTTTGTGGTTTGTTTGAACTGTTTGCTTTGTGGCTTGTTTGAATTGCTTGCTTTGAGGCTTGATTGAATTGCTTTGTGGCTTGTTTGAATTGTTTGCTTTGTGGGTCGTTTCAACTGTTTACTTTGTGGCTTGTTTGAACTATTTGCTTTATGGCTTGTTTGGGTTGTTTATCTTTGTTTCCATCGCTTTATTGTTTTAATCGTGTGTTAACCGCATACGTAAACTCGAGCTTCGTTTCGTGGCTCTTTATATTTTTTTAACACTAAGTTCGCTTCGTTGTTTGCTTGCGTGTTGTTTGTTTATCTTGGCTCAGTGTTGTTTGGCCTGTAATTCGTTTGTAAGCTTACCTTGTTTGTTTCGTAGGCTGTTTGTAGATGGTCATAAATTTGTCTTTGTCTCGTGGTTTGTTGATTGGTTGTTTATATACCTAGGCTTCGTGTGTTTGTTTTTGCCAGCACTGTTTATTTTATTCTTTTCACATGAGTTCCATTGTTTGTCTGTCTGTTTACCTTAGCCTCGCCTGTTTGTTTTGTTACGTGTGTGTGTGTGTGTGTGTGTGTGTGTGTGTGTGTGTGTGTGTGTGTGTGTGTGTGTGTGTGTGTGTGTGTGTGTGTGTGTGTGTGTGTGTGTGTATCTAGACTTTATTCACACGAGTTCCACTGCTTGTCTGTCTGTTTACTTTAGCTTCGCATGTTTGTTTGTTTTACCTTTTTACGTGTGTGTGTGTGTGTGTGTGTGTGTGTGTGTGTGTGTGTGTGTGTGTGTGTGTGTGTGTGTGTGTGTGTGTGTGTGTGTGTGTGTGTGTGTGTGTATGGTGATTTGTTAACCCAGACTTCATTTTTTCCTTTTTATTTGTTTATTAATTAATTTATCTGAGATGTGTAAGTATGAATAAATCCAAATTTGTACAGCTAATAAAGAAAACTGAAGAGGTGTCCATAGCTGTGTTTTAAGGCGTAGGAGTGTCCGTTCTGTTTTAATTTTGTTTATATACTTACATCTCAAAAAGCAGCATGAACATAAATGACGTCCTCAAGCTGAAGCAAACTAAAACACACACACACACACACATACACACACACACACACACACACACACACACACACACACACACACACACACACACACACACACACCAAAAAACCACAGTTGCCCAGGTGTCCATTGAATTAAACACACACACACACACACACACACACACACACACACACACACACACACACACACACACACACACACGTAAAAACCAAAGTTGCAGAGGTGTCCACTGAATTCACACACAAAAACGCACACAAACACCAATGTTGCAAACACGCACACAAACACCAATGTTGCACGGGTGTCCATTGAATTCACACACACACACACAAACCAAAACTACACAGGTGTTCATGGCCGTGTTAAGGCCGTAGTAGCGTCTAATCTGTTTTATATCTCATTTGCATAAAACACTCGCAGTCGAGAACATTTGCATGAATTCTAATTTTTCTCTGCATTCTTTCGTCTCGCTAACCTATCGTCCACTTAGCTAAAGATAATTGCCATAACTTCCTCAGAACTGCTGATTATTCTGAAAGCAAATGCAATTAATGGTATTCGTAATTAGGTAACGGGAGTAAGTGATAATTTTAGTTATTATATGACCTGTAATTATTTCTTACAACGAAATATCTGTTTTTGTTTGAAACTGGGAAGGCATTAATCTT
This sequence comes from Coenobita brevimanus, assembly GCF_032717465.1. Lineage (NCBI taxonomy): Eukaryota > Metazoa > Arthropoda > Malacostraca > Decapoda > Coenobitidae > Coenobita > Coenobita brevimanus. The sequence goes on along the minus strand of NC_136991.1, from coordinate 5,450,070 downwards.
ATGGTATATGATAATGGCTGTACACTATGAAATATTTCTGTAACTTTTCAAGCGTTTAAAATTGCAGTTACTAGATTCTCAAGTTTGTTCGCCAAGGCAAGGCACTATTCCTTAAAAAGCTACAACTAAGAAGACACCAATATCCTGCCAAATACGTGCTAAATATATCACACGTTTTATTTTGTTTTAGGTAACTGATAAACAAAGAACCTCATTTGTCACCATCAGCATCAACCCATGTGTATCACGTGCAGGACAAAGGCATCTATTAAATTTCTGGGCATCTTTTAAATTTCTTTACTCAACTTACTCGAACCCTGCACGTCATATCTGCGAATTTCATATTTCCATCTGTTACTTCCCCTTCCCCTCACTCCATTTCTGGGTCGCCACTGATACAGAAACCTAAATACATGTTGATGAAAAGCTATCAAATCCTTTACTAAATAAATTTTTCTAAACTATTACTCTACCTACAGCGATTTAATTCAACTCAAGAAGAACCTCTCCAAAAAAAGGAAAAGAGAAGAAAAAAAAAATTCCATCAGCCTCTTTATTTCAATTCGGATCCTTCTCTTTTTTTCCTGGAAGACAATTTCGTTTTACTCAGGGAAGTTTTCTTGTAGCAAAGAAGTTTATATAAGTAGTAAATCTCAGTTTCCTTAATTTCGGGAATAGTGTTCTAGCTCCGGCGTCGGCAATCTTGAGAAACACTCATAAAGAAAACATCACTCTTAATTTAGTATCTCAGCTAATTCGGCAATGATTATAAACGTCTCTCTCTCTCTCTCTCTCTCTCTCTCTCTCTCTCTCTCGGAAGGTTTTAGTCCTACAGGGCATCTTAATACAGATCAACATGATACAATTTAACACAGAATTTCTTTGCAGTTAACTTCTAATATCAGGCATCATTGCAGTTTCCTTCTGTTACAGTTTTGCCCATCAGTTTGCTCATTTCTACTTACGACTTTCATTTCCCATTATTTTCTTCTTTCAGTTTCGTATTTTCCTAAACCTGTATTTTCGCCATAGTCCCGTTTCCATACTTTCGCAATTTTTTTAGTCCCCACAATTTCGCAGTGGAAATGAGTTATTTAAGAGGAGCCTGTGGAGTCACATGGAGAGAGAGGCTGACGAATGAGGATATAAAGGAGCGTTGTGGTGTGGATGTGATAGGAAGCGCTATGAGGAACACACTGAGGTGATTTGGCCATGTGGAGAGGATGGAGGGTGAAAGACTGACGAAGAGAGTGTATGTGAGTGAGATGGAGGGGGGAAGAGGGAGGGGGAGGCCGAGGATGAGATGGAGGGATGGGGTGGAGAGGCATATGAGAGAGGGGGGTGTGAGTTGGAAGCAGGGCAGTGAAATGGCGGGGGACAGGGCGACGTGGAGGCGATTTGTTTGTGGCCACCCCAAACGGGATTGAGGCGTCTGGCAATAGATAGATTGATAGAATTTCGCCAATACTCAATTTCCACGCGTTCTTAATTTTTGTTTCCATAATTTCGTCTTCTTTTTGCCATATCATCTATATTATTTCCGTCAGACCCCAGTTTCATAATTTCGTCGCATTTGTCATTTTTCAGCTTCCATAATCATTCTTAAACAGACGGACCTTCTTCTCCTCCTTCACTCCATATAACAATTCCCTTATTTTCGTCAGGTCCCAGTTTCATATTTTCGTCTTGGCCCAATTTCCGACCCCTCAGCCTCTTCCATTTCCGCCTGTAAGTATTGTGATGCAGGGCTGGAACCACCATCAAGCCCCACACTAATGTTCCGTGACGCCTGGCTTTCCCTCACCGCCCTACCCCCTTCACGCATCTATTCTTTATTATCTACTCTGGTGCTGAAGAGGGGTGCCTTCGCGAGGTGGAAATATGTAGTCCGGTGGCTCCACTGACTGGTTATTCAAATGCCCCTTAACTCATTCCCTGATTAGTGAAAAGGAGATGGAGAACTGCAGAGGGGGGAGGGGGGGCTTCAATCGTGATATACCAGGTTTATGTTTAGATGATCCTGGAGTTACAACTTATACAGTTTCATCTAACCATTATAATGTAATTTGATGACGAGGATGACGACGGCGACGACGACGACGGCGACGACGACGACGACGACGACGAAGAGGAGGAGGAGGAGGAGGAGGAGGAGGATAATAATAATAATAATAATAATAATAATAATAATAATAATAATAAAAAAGATGCTTAAGGTGGAATGTAAGGTGAAGGGAACCCATCCGCCTGGGAACATTAACCTGGTCCGTGATCGTGTTTAAGAGAGGGCGCCCAACATCAGCTGACTCAACGTCATGCTATCTTAGGGTTACTCAGCACTGTGATACAAGCCAAATGTTTCCTGCACCCCAGTAAACTATCAAATACGTTGGGCAGTAACCATATAATGAATAACGGATTTCGGTTACGTGTCTCCAAATGGATATGGCCCAATAATACCATTCAGGATAGGGCAACTGGTCACTCTTCTTAAATGTCTTCACCGGTGGGTCTAGTTTCGGGCCCTTACGGTACGTTCGTTACTGATGACGGATGGTTGGATTATTTTCATTATCAACCTTTTTAATAATGTGTTGTCATATTATATTATATTCTTGCTACTACCTGTACAAGACAGTTTCATTGTGTTTAGGCTAGCACCATAGTAGCAGAAATGGGGTTAATGAAGGTTACATCAAACTTCCGTTTTAAAAATGAACAAGATCCTCCACAGAGGTTGAACGGTTTAACATTATTTTTTTTTTTACGAGTTCTTTGTCACGTTTTGACTTTTGCATTATTATTAACTACTGCTTGCCCGCTAAAATTTGAAAAACTAATAGCCTTTCCATCACAAAATGTTTGCACATACCATTATCTTTGTTTCCATATCATTACTGAACTCACAATGGCCAATTCTGACCAAAAAGTATATATATATATATATATATATATATATATATATATATATATATATATATATATATATATATATATATATATGATATGGAGCCTCTGTGGTACAGTGGTAGAGTGTCCGTTTCGCACCCTGGTGAGCACGGGTTCGCCTACCGCCAGAGTTGTAAAAACTTTGGGAAGCGTTCACCAAGCCACTTGCTACCTTGGCGGACACAAGGGGTGCTGTGGTTGAACCAGTGTCGTATACTAGTATGCTTGCACCCAGTCGGCTTAAGGCGGGCCGATTACACTTGGTTCACATACTATACACTCATCCAAGGCCACTAAAACACTACAGTCACACTCACAAGCACTTCTCACCGTACATACAGTCTCTACCAGACAGCCTAAGCCACTAGGTAGAGATACATTGGCTGAATTGTCCCTTCTTCGGTAGGGATAGGCCGGTCCTGCAGTGGACCTCAACGGATGATGATGATTTTATATATATATATATATATATATATATATATATATATATATATATATATATATATATATATATATATATATGGATACACACGCACGAGTATATTCGTATATTTTCGCGCGTCGCGATTTCTGACAATTTCGCCTTGTCGCGTAGGAAGCGATCGCCAGAATTTGTTTAGTATTTTTCTTACACTCCCTTGACTGACCCCAACCTAATTCAAAAAGAATTAGGTCGATATCTATTACAGTTCTCGTAAAAGAAACGAACAAACGCACAAACAGACATTTTTTGCATGTCACGATTTCTGACAATTTCGTGTCGTGGCGTCGCACGCGATCTCCATTTTTTTTCTGACACTCCCTCAACTCACCCCGACCTAATGCAAAAAGAATTCGGTCGATATCTATTACAGTTCCCATGAAAGAAACGAAAAAATGCACAGACAGACACACACATACACAGTTTGATTTTATTACTTTGATTTATTGCTACTTTCACACTCTTTTGAAGAATTAATTTATTCAGAGTTTCTGCTTCTTTCTAGAAATTCACTAGTCAGATAAACTCCGTTCAACAAATGTCTTTACAACTTCACTTCACCATCACCATCATCATCAATCTATTTCCTACTAATAAATGGAGTGGTAAGGATCCTCTGAGTGCAATAAAACATAAAGCAGGAAAAGTACCATAACCAGAATGAAAACACAAGGTAGGAAAACTATCATAAACTGAAGGATAACACAAGGTGGGAAAACAATCATGAACAGAAAGACAACACAAGGCAGGAAAACAATCATGAACAGAAGGATAACACAAGGTAGGAAAGCAAGAAAACTAAAATAAACAGATGGAAAACACAAGGTAGGAAACCTATCATAAACAGACTGAAAACACAAGGTAGGAAAATTACCATAAACATAAGGCAAACACAAGGTGGGACACCTATCATTAACAGACTGAAAACACAAGGTAGGAAAACTACCATAAACATAGGCAAACACAAGGTGGGAAAACAATCATAAACAGTAGGAAAATACAAGGTAGGAAAAGAATCATGAACAAAGGGAAAACACGAGTTAGGAAAACTATTATAAACAGAAGGAAAACACAAGGTAGGAAAACTTATAAACAGGAAAAGGAAAAGAGAAGGTAAGAGAACTATGAACAATGCCAGTGAAACGAGCCATACACACCACTCTGAATATTTTTCACTCTATAAAAAACCCACGGCAGGACTCGACCTTCCCTTCTAAGGTAAAGTGAGAGCCAAAATTAATACTTCATCATACTGGCCAAGTGTGAATCAGGAATGCGTGTCAGCAGTGAGAGCAAGACATGTGAAAGTCGAATAGTTGCTGATTATCTCTGTATATGTCACAGTGTGTTGTCATTGGTATGAAAAAACATGCTAAGAAATGAAAGAACATAAAACCAACACCCACTTAATAATCACGGTTTGGTTTGACCCCAATTGCCAGACACTGCAATTGATAGGATGAAAAGCAATGAATCGGGGTTGTTCCAAATCTTTACGACTGTACTTAGAGTCTGTACCAACCAGTCATGTGCAAGTTTTATTGGGAGTCGGTCATGAAATAAGATCTGGCTTGACTTCCTAGGAGACGGATGCATAATTCTTCTTCTTTTTCTTTCTTTCTTTCTTCCTTCATTCCTTC
>NC_136991.1:5435000-5440000 GCF_032717465.1 Coenobita brevimanus | reverse complement strand
TTACTTTCTTATTTCTAATTTCTCCGGTTTCTTTCTACTTATTTCTTACTTACTCAGTTTCTTTTTTCTTATTTCTTATTTGCTCAGTTTCTTTTTCTTTATTTTTACCTGTTTAGTTTCTTTCTTATTTTTCAATTCCAAACACTTTTCGATTTGGTGCCATTCCTTTATTTCTTCAACAGCTCACTTCAGACTTGATGCACCCAGACCCTTTCCTTATTTTATATATTTAGGACATTTAAAGGAAATTTTCGGGGTTAAATGACAAATTATATAACCACAAACAGATCGTAAAATGAACCCACAACAGAATTCGATAAGTTTAATATACTTAGTGAAAATGAGTGTACTTCTATTGTGTGGGTATCACATTGCATTCCCCTTGAAGTGTAAGTACTTGTAATTTGCCGTTTTTTCATTTTTCCTTCGCATCTCCCAATCTGCTTAATTACTCTCTCTCTCTCTCTCTCTCTCTCTCTCTCTCTCTCTCTCTCTCTCCAGTACGAAGGAGCCAATTATCGAACCATCAAACTGTATATCCCTTGGTATGTCACGAGGAGAAGGAGGAGGAGGAGGAAATTGGGGAATGAATGACAAAGGGAATAGGTTAGCAGGAGGAGGAGAAGGAGGACGGAGAAGGATGAAAGACGGTAAAGGAAGGGGCATGGAGAGAGGGAGGATGGTCGGGGGGGGAGGGGGAATGAGAGAGTAGTGAAGGAGGAGGAGGATGTGGATGGGGAAGAGTAACGAGGGCAATAACTGTGTTTACGTTCCCCCAGCCAGACCGACGTAAGTGAGAGAGAGACCAAAAAGAGGTAGTAGATAAGTGCTGAGGAGCGAGAAAGAGGCCAAAAAGAGGCAGCAGAGAGGTGACGTAAAAGAGAGGGACCGAAAACTGGTAAAAGAGAACCGAAGTAGAAGAGAGGTATGGGACAAACCGAAAGGACGAACCGTAAAGATGATTTAGGCACGAGACTGACAGAAGAGGCTAAAGAATCAAAACAGAGGATATGGAAAGAGAGCCCAAAATGATGGATACAGGATTCGGAATGTAAGAGAGGCATATATGGGCAAGAGAAAACTGGTAGAAAAGTCTTAAAATACTGAAATACACGGCAGGAATATGTCAACTAGAGGCATCAAAACGAGGTATGAAAAAACCGACACACAACCAAGCAAAATGATTAATGGGAGACACCGAAATGAAGTATTGGAGATTCGAAATAGAAGAGAGGCTTAGGTCAAGGTGGGGAGGAGGAGGAGGAGGAGCTACACGAGTTACAAATCACTTACATATACACGTATCACACACACCTTGAGATCCGTGCTTCCTGGTCCGATCTTAATTCATTAATATCCATTCCCTCAATTAATAATATAGTACGGGGTTAGTTTGTATAGTATGTATTGCGGTTGCCAGAACAAGATTATTTAATTAAACCTCAATATAAAAGGTTACTATTAAGTGAAAGATGTGCTCAATAATTAAGGATAAATAGGAAATCTTGAGAGAGAGAGAGAGAGAGAGAGAGAGAGAGAGAGAGAAGGTAATAGCCGAAGACAGGAGTGGGTCGTAAAGCAGTGAAGGATGGGCGAGTTAGGGACAGGGGCAAATTATTAATGGCAGGGGGAGTAAACACTATATTGCTTGTGTTTCTCTCTCTCTCTCTCTCTCTCTCTCTCTCTCTCTCTCTCTCTCTCACACACACACACACACACACACACACACACACACACATTTATACACAAAACACAAAATTCAACTCAGGCACACACCAAACACATACCAATTCCTTGAACAAACCAAAGCATAAAACATTCTCTCTCTCTCTCTCTCTCTCACTCTCTCTCTCTCTCTCTCTCTCTCTCTCTCTCTCTCTCTCTCTCGTGACCCCCCGGGAATCACATCAGTTTCTGGGGTCACGTTCGATCCTCACGAAAGGACGCGATTCGGGTTAGTCTAATTTCAGGCCACTCAAAAATCCATCAGTGCACGCGAGCAAGCATTTTCTTCGTGCTTTTGATATTTTGTGACGTATTATCTTTATTTTTGTGATCGTGATATTCTGTTTTTAATTTGCATTTTAATCATTACCACCACCACCACCACCACCATCATCATCATCATCATCATCATCACTAAAAAATAAAATAATGTTCGCGAGCAAGCATTATTATTAGTGTTTATTTTACCTATTTTATCCTTGCAAACAACTATTTTATTATTCCGTGGCAATGATACCCGTGTTACAGTATTTGATTTTTATTATTATTTTTCGTTATCATCATCGCATCACCATGACTCAAAACTTCACCGTCACACGCGAGCAAGAATTTCACTCGTGTTTGCGATATTCGGACGGTGTGATATTTGTGCAAGTAACAAAAATGCACTATTTACTTATGCTGTTACTGTGATGTGTGTGATATCTAATTTGTCTCCCATCATCATCATCATCATCATCATCATCATCATCAAATACATCAGCACACGTGAGAAGTAACTCTGTCATAATTTCTAAGGTATGCATATGATAGTTGTCTTTCATCATCATCATCATCATCATTACAAGCAAGACATTCATTAGTGTGCGTGGGAAGCGATTTGTTTTTGATTGTGAGGTGTTCCTATACTTGACCATCATCATCATCATCATCATCATCATCATCAACATATCATCATCATCATCAGCAGCAGCAGCAAAAAATTCATTTACGTACGTGGGAAGCATTTTATTTATATCCGAGTGTGAGCTGTTCGTACGTTTCTCTACCACCATCATCATCATCATCATCATCATCATCAACATATCATCATCATCATCATCATAAGCAAAAAATTCATTTACGTACGTGGGAAGCATTTTATTTATATCCGAGTGTGAGCTGTTCGTACGTTTCTCTACCACCATCATCATCATCATCATCATCACATCATCATCATCATCATCATCATCAAGATAATATTTGAACTAAAAAAAAAATCTAGTAGTGCATAGCAAGGTGTATTCGTGGTAGTGATACTAAGAGATATGCTCTCTCTCTCTCTCTCTCTCTCTCTCTCTCTCTCTCTCTCTCTCTCTCTCTCTCTCTCATACACACACACACACACACACACATGCACATCATTTCTACAATATGTTACAGTATGTTGTATATATTTAGGAAAGAGAGAGAGAGAGAGAGAGAGAGAGAGAGAGAGAGAGAGAGAGAGAGAGAAACCTATCAGCAACCTGAGGGCATGCCAAGACGAGAGCGATGTGGCCAAGGTGAGAGTGCCAAGGTATGAGTGAGAAGGGAAGAAGGTCTAATTACGTAAGGGTGTCTGGGTGCTGGTATCAGGGCATCAGGTATCAGAATGCCAGGAATAGTGTAAGACAATATCAGAGTGTAAGGATTAGTGAACAAGGCATCATCGTACTGAAGAGAGCAATTTTAACCCCTTCAGCCCGAGGACGTTTCATTTATTTGCTAACACCAGGTTTTTTTTTATTTAACCCTTTTTATTTTACTCCTTTATTTAACCTTTATATAACCCATTTATTTAACTCCTTCATTTAACCCCTTTATTGAACCCCTTCATTTAACCTCCTTTACTCAACTCCTTTAGCCCCATTAAATATAGCCCCATTGTTTATCCAATTGTATTTAATCCTTTATCCCCCTTTATTTCGTCTTCTACTTACTCTCCTTTATTTAACCCTCTTATTTAACCTTTATTTAATCCCCTTACTTAACCTCCATTATTTAAACGCCCTTTATTTAACCCCTTTAAGCCCATTACAGAGCCTCATTATTTATACCCTTTTATTTAACCCTTTATTTAAACTCCTTTATTCAACCTCATTTAGTTTACCTCTCTTTCACCCCCTTTATTTTACCACTTTGTCACCCTTTTATTTTACCCCTTCCGCCCTATAACTTCTTGTATACTTGCTAACGCCAAATATATTTTTATTTAACTCAGACTATGGAACTCGAAAAATTAGATACAACTTTCCTTATCTTTACTCCCAGAAGTTAATAAAATCTAAAAAATATATATATAATCCCATAGCAAAAACAACGATATATCACACAATGACGTCATCGTGCTGAAAGGGGCATAATTTTTTCAGGTCCAAGGTTACCAGGAGATATATCGAAAAGGAAAATGAAAAATACAAAGGAAAAGGAAAAAATACATCCTAGGAGTGGTGAGGCTAAAAGTACAGTAATCCTATCTGTCACCCAGCCTTTCTATCAATAATAATTAAGGTTCCTCCACACACACACACACACACACACACACACACACACTCACACACACACACGCACACACACACACACACACACACACACACACACACACACACACACACACACACACACACACACACAGAGGAAAAATATAACTCTACGTCTAACTCACTTTCATGCCTGGATGAAAACGTAGATCGAAGTATTAACATCCTCACAATCCACAGCAAGCTTTTGTATGCATGAATAATTGTGTGTATATGCTTGTATATATGAATAACTATGTCTGAATGTATAAATAATTGTATGGCACGTATATGTATGTATATATATGTATGTATGTATGATATATGTATATGTAAGCATGTATGTATGTATGATATGTATATGTATGTATGTATGTATGTATGAATAACAATGTATGTATGTATTAATATATGTAAGGTATGCATGAATGTCTGTATGTGTGTATGTATGTATGTATGTATAATGCATATATGCATGTATGTGCGTATGTATGTACGAATAATTTTTGTCCATTATCATTATTATTATTATTATTATTATTATTAATATTATTATTAAGATCTGCACAGCACCAAATCAAAACTTCAGCTGGACAAATGTAAAAGAAGAAAACATTTCAAACGGCTTCACAAAGTTAAAAATATTTCAAACACATTCACAACGTTAAAAAAAAAAAAATCAAGCGATGCTCCAGTGTGGGAATAAACTAGATAAGAGTATTAGCAAGGTATGTG
>NC_136991.1:5412500-5430000 GCF_032717465.1 Coenobita brevimanus | reverse complement strand
AAAAAAAATGTAAATAAAACACGAGGCTAAAAAAAGAGCCTGACAAATACATAAAAAATAGAATAAATAAAGTTAGGGAGGATGAAACTGGAGAGTAAGAAAAATAATTCATCCAGAACCAGATTACTGAGGCTAAGAAAAACAGAAAACCAGGGGACGAGAGAAAGAACAATTTTACCTTGCGAAAGAAAAAAAAATTGAAAGGAATGGACTGAGACATAAATAATCAATGAATTAATAAATACAGATTAAAAAAAAAAAGGAATAAAAAAATCGGGCAGCGGGAGGTGGAGAAAAAATGATAAGCAATTGACGCCGTGCCCTTAGCTTGCCCTTTACCTCCAATCAATCTCTATCTTAATCGATTCACTTCTTCATCCCCTGATATTTGCCAGGTTTGATCGAATTCGGATCTGGGGTCATATTATAAGTGGTATGGGAGCTTCACTGCAAATCATCCTTGGCGATTTATTCTGATCATTACTCGTCAATACTGCCTCGTATGTTACTGGTGCAAACAAAGTCGCTACTGAGAAGATATAAAAAGTATACAAGAGTGTGGTGTGGTATAATATGCAAAATAAATCGCTATGGGGGAGATGCAACGAAGCCTACTACGCCACTTAAAATACGGACGTAGATGTTGATGAGACAACGCTGCGGCCTGGACTCTAAGCACGCTTCTAACCTTGACCTTTGACCCTGACTGACCTTGACCTTTGACCGATTCTGACCCTGACCTTTGACTCTGAACATGTCCCTGACCTTTGACCCTTTGACCTTGACCTCTGATCGATTACCACCTAATTGGAATACATTTTTTTTTTTTCTAGACCCACATACTGTACACACCAATTTTGAGCCAGGTCGGACGAGGTAGTCTTGGGATATTTCACGACTAGATACAAACACAAGCGGATCCGACCATACAACCTACAGTATACCTTTGGCCTTCCTGATAAAGGAAAAAAAATAGAGGGGGGGAGGGCAAAATGACTAGAAAAAAATATATAACAGGGAAGAGCGAAACCGAACAATGGGAGGGGAAAGAATATATGCAAATTAACAGGAACGACAAAATAAATGAGATTTTTTTAAAGGCAAGAAACAAATTCCTATAAAAAATAAAAATGGGATGATGAAAAAAACAGAAACCGGACGGAATAAGGGAGAAAATTGAAGCAGAGAGAGAGAGGTGGGGGGGAAGGAGGGAGTGGGCCAAGAAACGGGGAGTGGGAGAAACACTAAAAAAAAAAGGACCGAAATAACCGGAAGACCGAAAAAAATGACAAAAAATACCATGTGAAAACAAACGGAAAGAAGCGACAAAAAGAAAGAAAAAAAAAACGTGAGAAAGGCAGCGTGAGTGAGAAAACCCGATATGGCGAACACACAAAGTCGAAGAGAAACCTATCACTGAGGGCAAACACACACACACACACACACACACACACACACACACACACACACACACACACACACACACACACACACACACCTTCTTTCTCGTCCTCCTCCCTGTTCACCTCATTTCTTCCCTTGTTTACCTTTCACCTCGCCCTTTTCCTCCTACTTCCTTCCTCCCATATTATTCTAACTCCTTTCCTCACTTTTCATGTCTCCCCTTCCCCACCTCTTCCTTTTTCCCTTACTTTTCTCTTCCTTCTTCCCTCTCTTTGTCTTCCTTTTCTCCCTTACTCCCTTATCACGACTCCCATTTCCTTCGACCATTATACTGACTTCCTCCCCTCCTTACCACCTTCTTCCCTTCCCTTCGTTTTATCTCCTCCCTCTATATCTTCCCTTTACCTCTTTACCTTTCCACCCTTCCAGTTTATCCCTTTCTCTCTTCCCCTCTTCCTTCTCTCCCTGATCATAATTCCCCTTCCTTCCCTCCCCTCACCTCATATACTTCCTTCCTTTCCGTCTTCCTCTTCCGTCCCCTCAACCTCCTCTCATCTTTCCATGTGCTTTTCTCCCCTCTTCTGTCCCTCTCTCCCTTTACTTCCTTTCTCCCAACTTCCTTTACCTTTCTCTTTCTATATATCTTCCTTCCCTCCCCCTCTCCAATTCCTCATCTCTCTTCTCATCCCCTTACCCTTTACTACCGGTGCAGTTCTTCCTTTCTCCCCTTACTGTTACTCCCCTCTCTTCTTTCTCCCCTCACCCTCTTTCCCCCTTTCCTTTTCTGACCTCACACTTCTTTCCTTCTTACTCCTCTCCCCTCTTCGTGTATCTCCCTACCTCTTTCTCCCCTCATCTTCTGCATCATTCTATCCCCTTTCTACCCTCATCCTTCTTCCTTTCTCTTCACCTTTATAGCCTCCCTCCTTCCTCTTCCCTCTTCCTCTTTCTCTCTCTACATTTACATTTCATCCCTTCTAGCAATCCCCAGACTCCCCTCACCTTATTTTTCTTCCCCATCCTCCCTTCTCCTTTCCTTTCCTCCCTTCCCTGTCTCCTTACTTTCTTCCTTCTTTATTCCCCTCTCACCTTCCTACCCTCTCCCATCCTCCTTTCCCTCTTGCCACAGACTCCTCTCTCCTCCCTCCTATCTTCACACCCCTCACTCTGTAATACTCTTTCCCTCTTCCACTTTTCCCCTTCTCTTCTCTCTCCCCCTTTCTCCCTTCCTCTCGCCCCTCTCACTCTCTTTCCCCCTTCTTCTCTTCCTCCATCTCCCCTCAGTCAGTCAATAAAAGAAATGAGAGAAAATAAAAGGAATATTTAATGAACTTTCTCTTTTCTTTTCCAGAGTCAGTATAAACCAGATACCAAATCTTCACTGCCTTCTCAAGTTGTAAAGCCAAAGTCTTCGTGTTTCAAAGACTTATTCAGAAATTCAGAGCTTATTATGGAAGTTTTTAGTCGAGTATATCTTGGGGTATCATTATCATCATTATTATTATTATTATTATTATTATTATTATTATTATTATTATTATTATTATTCCGTCCTTACTCCTGCTATTTTTATTACCTTAAATAAAAGTTCTACATCATCAGAATTATCATCATTTTTATTATTACTAACAGTATTTATTTCTTACTCTTTACTTGTCCTTTCCTGGCCCTCTCAATCCGCTAACGTATTATTTACTCTCTCTCTCTCTCTCTCTCTCTCTCACACACACAAGGCCATTTTATTCAGCTTTGTGACAGACTTTTCCAACTGGAAGGGTTAGATACAGCCTTCATTAATCCGGAAAGGGCTGACTAGATATCAATCGTCTCCATGTCGTTCTATCCTCCGTCATCAGGCTGCCGTCTCCCCATGTCACACCTACGTAACTCGAATTCCTCCCAATCCCATCTCTCCCCCTCATCATCGGTCTTCCCCTTCCCCTCCCTCATTCCAACCCGACCACATAACACTTTCCTAGTCAGCCTCCACTCTCCTAGTCAGTTTTTTATTCTCTGTTCACTCTGTATGGCCAAACCCTCTCGCGTTACTTCCGATGCTAAACAATTGCTCTATATTCAGGTAGGGCGGGAGAGGCTTGAGTGAAATTCTCGAGGCGGTGAACGTAGATAAACGGAATGGCCTGGGTTTGTCTGTTTCCCGGGGGTCATGTTCATCCGTTTCCAATACTTCTTCGTCGTTGCCAGCCTCAGTGAGTCTTTATTATGCAGCTCGCTCCACTTCCTCCCGGCTAATATCTTTTGCATGCGTTCACCTCTTGCTTTTAGACTCTCCTTTACTCAGAATTACCTAAACTTTTCCTATCATGCTTTATTTTTTTATTTCTATATCCTCGAAAGATTTCCCTTTAGGAAGCCTCCGGTACTGAAGGGGTTACGACGTCTGGAGATAAACAGATACATGGATATATAGATAAACACATATGGATAGATAGACGGACGGCTGGATAGACAGAACAAAGTTTTAGATAATCCTACTTAAGGGTAAAATACAGCTGAGGTTCTTTCTATCCACTTCGCTATGAAAAGCCTCTCCACAGCTAGATAAAATCACTTAGAGGTAACTGAAGAGAAAGCCTCGTGTAGTGAAGGATTTATAGGACATCATTTTGACGTCCAACGTAATGAAAATAAAAACGCACTGCAGAGCCAGAAATAAAATAAGAACCAGACACCCTAGTAATGAGGTTAATCTCTTTCTACTACCATTACCTTAACCATGCACGTCCAAAGCATCATCAACTTTCACTGCTGTACGTCATAGTTGGAATTTGTACCGTCATTTGTTCGCCTTCAGGAGGATCTATTACACTCCTCGAGAAAATAATAATATAATCTTTCCACTCTAGAACAAGCTTTCCCTAGGCTGCACAAAGTCACCTAAAGGAAGCAAAAATACGACGAAATATAAGGTCATCATCTGGATGCGTACAGTCACTGTAACCTATGTGGAATCAAAATCTAAACAATATTACAGGTACAGGCAATAGGATCACGTGTTTTGTATTTCCTTCTTCCAACCACCGGGCGAATACAAAGACCGTGCTGTTCTATCTGAAGGAGTTACAAAAAAAGAAATTGATTCCTTTACTACTAGGAGACTAAAGCTAAATAAAGCCGTCTTAAAGTAACATTATACTCATTTGACGTTGGCTACTCATGGTAAAGGGGTTAAAGATGTTATTTTTTTTAGGGGCAAAAATTAAATTACCACTTGCTCTTTGCTGCATATTCGTGAGAGAGAGAGACAGAGAGAGAGAGAGAGAGAGAGAGAGAGGTAATACAGCTCAAGGTAAATCGAGCGTGCTAATTGAAAATGATTTTATTGCTTAATAACTCACAAGAAGAACATACAGTGCTCTCTCTCTCTCTCTCTCTCTCTCTCTCTCTCTCTCTCCACGACACAGTAATTGCTTGAGTATACCATCTGCACACAATCCCCTGTTATATATCTTGGGGGTAATCTCTCTCTCTCTCTCTCTCTCTCTCTCTCTCTCTCTCTCTCTCTTGGCCACCACATAAATAAAATTCTCCATGCCTATAAACTTTCTCCCTTTCAACTCGTAAAATTTTTCTCTCAAAGCAAAGTTGTAACCACAAAAATTTTACACACTCCTCTCCCTCTCTCTCTCTCTCTCTCTCTCTCTCTCTCTCTCTCTCTCTCTCTCTCTCTCTCGCTCGCTCTCAATCTATCTACCTATCTATCTATCTACCTACCTGTCATATTCATGCTTATTGCCTCAAACCTTCAGGTTCAGGCAGATTCTCTCTCTCTCTCTCTCTCTCTCTCTCTCTCTCTCTCTCTCTCTCTCTCTCTCTCTCTCTCTCTCTCTCTCTCTCTCTCCATCGACTCTATTGTTATGGTTACATTCGGCACAGTGGAGAATTCTCGGCCCACGCTTTTTTTTTTTTTTTTTTTTTTTTTTTTGTCGACAATGCATTATCGGTTTCGGCGCCTGCGTGGGTGGGTATGGTTTGGTAGTTGGTTGGGTTATAAAAAAAATAATGTTGTGGCTTGTAAAAATGATGTAAAAAAAATATTGTCATTTATTCATTTCTGTGTTCATTTGCGCCGAGGGTGAAGCTGCGAGTAAATGTGTTTGGTGCGTTTTGCGTCCAGTTTTTGAGTGGGATGGGAGGGAGAGGGAGGGCGATGGAGAGGGGGAGGGGGAGGGGGAGGGGGATTAGGGGGAGAGGAAAAGGGGTGAAGGTGCATGGGATACGAGGAGGAAGAGGTGTGAGGAGGTCAGGATAATGATTAAGGAGTAACTGGGGTGAGGTTAAGGGTAAGGGTGAGTGGTAAGGCGTCAGGGTGAGTGGGTTGGTCTTATACTTGGTTCTTTGCCTTGGGAGTCGGTAATTTCTTCCTCCCAAGCACGACCCACCACTCAATTTGGATGCAGGTACAACTGAGGACAAATACAACACACTCACTGTATGGCTGATTGTATTTTGCTCTGCAGATGTGGCAAAATGTATGATTAATGAACAAATTTCTGGTGAAGTGATGATCCTGACTGGCTGATACACAAAAATACCAGGAAAATATTAGTACCACCAACACAACTGCGGAAGTGTGGTAGCAACAATTGCGCGTAAATGTACACAAGAACCTGGGACAGCGTCTGTGTGAAGTGGAGGTTTAGGTACAATTTTCAACATTCATGCATCACAGTTACTTGATCATTTCAGCTAGTATTTGACATTACCGTTCGCTCATGTCAGTTCCAACAAGAACCATGTGAGTATGTCAAAGCTGCCAAGTGTACCAAATACAGTTACGGTCGTCTGCCACTCGATGATGCTGTCCTGGTTCATATGTCATCACCTGGACATCAAATACTGAGCCCGTCCACATTCGCAGTGGACTGATGTTGTTGCGGAATGTGATATCCCCATCCATATTTAAACTCTTATACAACACTGAAAAACTTGCAGTACTAAAATTCAGATGTCATTATTCACAGTCTCATTATTTGTCGTACGGATGTGGATCGAGATTAGTCTCAAGAGCGTAAAGTATCATTCATTTGCGGGTGGTAATATTCACTTTTCTCCAGTAGGTTTCATTCAAGCATTAAAAAAACCAGCAATGAGATGCGACAAGAGAAGCGAATTAACTTCTGAATATGACTGTACTTATTCGCTGGCAGGTGAGCAGGTGAACAAATGAACATGTAAGCAGGTGAACAAGTGAACAGGTGAACATGTGAACCGGTGAGGAGGTGAGCATGTGAAGAGACGAACATGTGAACAGGTAAGTGAAAAGATGAACAACAGGTGAGTAAGTGAAAAGATGAACAACAGGTGAACATGTGAACCAGAGCTTATAAAACAGTGTCCAACAGTTCCACCGGCCCAGAAATTGAAGCCGGTTACTCTTGCTTTAGAACGAGGGCGTGCTATAGTAGTTTTACCTTAACCTGGCCCAGTTTATTTCACGCAGCTCAATGGTAGAATAGGACAATTACTGTATCTCTACATACGTTCCATTGCATTTCTTCATGACTAGCATAATATTCCAATGTTAACCTCTTGCTAGCACTTTGTAATCAAGAGGTAGAAGTGTAATTTTAGGCCAAGTTAAACAAAGTATAGTGCTATAACACCAGCGCCCCTGTTGATAAAAAGAATAGGAAAGAATGAAGATGCAAAGACAGGTAGGGAGAGGGGGAAAAAAAACATCACTGATTAAGAGTCGAAGGAAACATGACGGCACGAGACACACAAGAGACATAAGGACAGATATGTAGATAGAAAGACAGAAAAATATACAGATAAACAGACTAACAAACACATGGACACATAGGCTGATAGACATGCACACACACAGATACATAAACACAGATAGATAGATAAACAGACTGATAGACAAATCGATTGACAGATAAATAGACAGACAGACAGACAGACATTTGAGAGAGAGAGAGAGAGAGAGAGAGAGAGAGAGAGAGAGAGAGAGAATCAAGCAAGTCTCGGCAACTCAGCACCCCAAGAAACTCTTAATGTTGCAACACTCAACACTGCAAGAGCATCTCAATGACTACACCCTGAGCTGGTCAAAGGTTAAGAGAGAGAGAGAGAGAGAGAGGTTAATATGTGCGCTAAAATGTTTGGCGGAATTTGTGTGTAGGAATAATTATGAAATGTGTGTGTGTGTGTGTGTGTGTGTGTGTGTGTGTGTGTGTGTGTGTGTGTGTGTGTGTGTGTGTGTGTGTGTGTGTGTGTGTGTGTGTGTGTGTGTGTGTGTGCGCGCGCGCGCGAAATTTGAAATAGTTTAGCTTGATGTTGATGTTTCTTACTGTATAAAGAAGTGTACCTATGAATGAAAGTATGTATGTTCCCGTATGTATGCAGTTATGAGTCCATTGTACGTTTCTGTGTATGTATGTAAGGCATGTGTGTATGCATATATGTAGGTATGTATGTACACGCAAGCGTCTTGAGGAGCCTAAGCTGCTCTAAGCCTGACAGACGCAACGTAATTCCGTGAGAGGCAGCGTGAACAAGGTGAAGAACACACGAACACTGGGAAGAACACACCGTACAAGACATAAAACTGAAGAACTAACAATCACTAAAGAACAATATCGCTACTAAGGCCACTTGGGAAAAAAGGAAAAAATTATACACCCAAAAAGAAGGCGTTGTAACAAAAGCTTTATACACGTAATTACACGGATTTATACGTCTACATATATCCATGGCCTCATTCATTCGTACATTTGTATTCACTCATACCGACAGTCACAATATACAGGTATCATCATCATCATCATCCACACCTTTTCCCACCAAAGGATGAGGTTAGGTAGGGTCCAAAACACCACGTTAGTTTTTCCTCTACTAACACCACCACTACTACTACTATTACTCCTCCTCCTCCTCCTACTACTACTACTACACTAGAATCCCCCACATACAGTCTCACATCCATCTATATTTTTGGCCTCCTGCCTCTCTACCTCCCTTCCTACCAACCTTTTTATCTTCGTGTTTCCTTCCCTCCCTCTAGTGCCTCTTCCTCTCCACCGACTCTACTTCCGGGCTACTTCCCTCCTCTCTCTCTCTCTCTCTCTCTCTCTCTCCTTCGTTTACTTCCTTTCCATTTCACCTCCCTCCCCTGCCAACTTTTATCTAATTCCTTCCTTCCCTCCCTTCCATCTCTCTCTCTCTCTCTCTCTCTCTCTCTCTCTCTCTCTCTCTCTCTCTCTCTCTCTCGTCCCCGGTCAGAACTCTGTATATTTTATAGTCTGAAAGAGTCACAAGCATCCACCCTGAAACTCACCTCCCCCCCCGGGCTCCCCTCCCTGTCCCTCAAAATTTTCACTCCCTCACTCCCTTTCCCCCTCCCTCCTTTCTTACCTTCCCTCCAGCTCCCCTTTCTCTCCCACTCCTTTATCTTAATCCATTCCATCTCTCTCTCTCTCTCTCTCTCTCCACTTCAAAGCCTGGTCCAAATTATATCCTCTTTTCGCGGGCGGGTGCTCTGAGAGTGAGGGAGGTGGGGTGGAATTAACTTTAACCTCTGAGAGAGAGAGAGAGAGAGAGAGAGAGAGAGAGAGAGAGAGAATCATATATACCAGCACCACACAAACTCTGTTGTTGGTCCTTACAAAGTTATGTCAAGTTTTATTGCGACAGAAAAACACAAATCAAACTGTCTCTTAATAAACGAATCTAATTTAATCTCTAGTTACAGAAGTTTAAGTTGATAGCAAATAGAAAGGGATACTAGAAATGAAGCTCTCAAGACTGCAAAGGAGTATTATCTAGAAATCACGAATATTTTTTTACTTTTGATATTTCCTTTTACAAATATGCGCACAATTCACACACACACACACACACACACACACACACACACACACACACACACACACACACACACACACACACACACTTTCTTGCAAATTTCTGAGTAGAGAGAAATATTCCAGAAGGTATATACTATCAAACCCACAGTAACAAAATAAAGCAAAGGAGTAAGAGCCAACAACACGTAAATTACAATACTCGACAGAACAGCCAACTAATACAGTGCTGAATCATTAGTATGTAACCTCCGTATGTGGTAAAAATGAGTCTCCTTGGTTACTAGTCAAATGAACCCTCCAATGTGACTACCCCTGGCCATTAACTGGGAAGAAAAGGGCTGCTGATCTTTGGTATCCAGCCCAGATTTATGAAGTATCTGTGATGGTGCTTTGTTTAAAAAAAAAAATAAATAACTGGTTTATTTTATCAACGATGCTGCCGAGAGAGAGAGAGAGAGAGAGAGAGAGAGAGAGAGAGAGAGAGAGAGAGAGAGAGAGAGAGAGAGAGAGAGAGAGAGAGAGAGAGAGAGAGAGAGAGAGAGAGAGAGAGAGAGAGACCATGCTAAGTCTGCTCCCGACAGCTGTTGTGTGAATTTGCCTGGAGAGTGCTGGAAAGATGGACTGGGAGTGAAGGTTAATTTACTGCATCATTCTTATTTCTCTCCCTCACTCCCTCACTTACTTTCTTTCTTTCTTACTTTCATACTCACTCACTTACACTTTTTCATTCCCTCACTCGCCGTCTCAATTGTTCACTTACATTCTCTCTCCAGCTGCTTTTAGAGTGTAATGAAAAACACTTCTAATCTGTGTGTGTGTGTGTGTGTGTGTGTGTGTGTGTGTGTGTGTGTGTGTGTGTGTGTGTGTGTGTGTGTGTGTGTTCTGAGTTCTTCATTAATTCTCGCTTTACGTATTTTTAAACAAATTTTGACAATCGCAATTAAATTTTTTGAGATGTAACTCGCAAGGCCCATAACTTCTTCAGCCATTATCATTTTCGCTGTTTACCATGGATCCTTTTCTGTTTTCCATTTTTCCTTTCTATTTTTCATTTTCTCTTCAGGTAGACCATTTGGGATTAGCTGGATTAAATAAGAATGTTTAATTTCTGGGCCACAACGAGTCGAGATACTTTATTGCCTGATTTGATGTAATGATTTTCTCTGAGATGAATGAATTTCCTGTTAGCCGGAATGAAAGACAAAGTTCGCACTGCTGGAGTCTGTGGGTTGAATTCTGAGAGTAAAGTTAGCATCAGTAATAAACGTGAAATATCTTTATGTTACGATGGTCTTTATGTATATGTTGGCATGGTAGTGTATTGGAACTTTTTTTTTTTACATGACGATTTCACTCAGCTCTGGACGTACATCTATAGCAGGTATGTTTTCACCTGAGGGAACTGGACCATTCCCACATTTTGAGTACTAAACCGTGGTCGCGTGAAAATCGGTGCGCCTTAGTATAATGTTAAAGTGAATCTTCTTGCGTAACAGTAATTTCGATCTTCCAAACTGACTACTTAGCCAACACATGGGTTAAAAGGAGTTATGGATATTTATTCGTAGTAGCGCACTGGAGTGGACTTACAAGACAATTTTATCAGCTTAAGATGGACATACAGTGAAGAGACTGATCAAAGGTTGTCTAATCCCTTCAGTTCGAAAAGTATGCTGTAATGTGTAAATAAATATGAGCAAATAAATAAATTAAAGAATCGTCATAGTACTGAAAGAGTTATGAGCAGAAGACACAGAACATACACTTTCCAAAGCAACAAATGGAGATAGGAAGACAAATTTTAATACACGTGGTGAAGACTTGCCCAGTTTTCTTTGTTCCCTGAAAAGCAGTAGACGTGTAACAGACACATGCTTTCCACAGTGACGGACAGAGTAACAAAGATTTAGTGAGAGACGAAAAATATACAAAGTCTTCATATGCTTTAATGAACTGATCCTGAGCTTTGAGGGAAAGGAGAGGGAGATATAATTTTACTGCGATATCAGCTTACACACACACACACACACACACACACACACACACACACACACGCACTTTTTCAGCGCGAGGACGTCTTATATGCTATCTACAGTCTATTTTCTCTATCTCTCTATCGGTAGCCAGACGCCTTAATCCCGGAAGAGAAGGCCACGAAAGAATCACCTCCACGTCACCCTGTCCTCCTCCATCTGGATACCCTTCTTTCAATTCACGTCCCCCTCTCTCATACAGATTCCTCCACCTCATAGCCCCCCTTCCCCTACCCCCTTCACCTCACTCATACACTCTCCTAGTCAGTCTCTCATTCACCGTTCGGCTCAACATGGCCAAGCTTACAAGATATTTATTATTCATTTCAGTCAAGACGGTGGTGAAGGGATTAATGAAGGCAACATCTAAGCCTTCCTACGCTGAAGAAAATCGCCTGGAGGTAACAAGGAAATAATAAAGAAAACGTCCTTGGCCCGAGAGGGTTAAAAAGAGTATATTAGGACTAAAATCATATGTAGAAAAAGATGCAAACTAAAGGAAAATATTATGAGCATTACAATGGAGGAACAGGCAAAAAAATGATAATCTATGGTAACTGCAATGGTAATCAATCAAAAATTATGTTGTCGAAATGATGACTGGTGAGAGAGAGAGAGAGAGAGAGAGAGAGAGAGAGAGAGAGAGAGAGAGAGAGAGAGAGAGAGAGAGAGAGAGAAATTCGAAAAAAATATAAAATGAACAAAGAGAGGGGAAGGTGGGACAGAGAGAGGAGGTAAGAAAGGGAGAATGGAGAAAGAAAGGTACTGAACACCTACCATCACAGAGAAAATACTAACATCTCTATTCAGTCTCCAAAACGTAAAAAAAATAATCAGTCAACCAATTAATCACCTGTGCAAAATGCCACGTTGTTAAGAGATAGCTGTTATTAAAAGTCAGGAAAATCATCAGCAATTTCGTGTCTCGTAAAATAATAATTAATGCTTCACCTGCTCATCCACTGCCCTCTTACCTGGAAGAGAAAAAATATCATTAGCAAAAAAAAAAAAAAAAAAATGGTATAGCCTTAACACATTTAAAAATCACTACAGTATATGGAAAGGTATTTATAATGAAAAAAAAAAAAAATCTTTTAGTTTGTAACCTACACTCTCTCTCTCTCTCTCTCTCTCTCTCTCTCTCTCTCTCTCTCTCTCTCTCTCTCTCTCAGTATTACAGTTTCAGAACTTGACCAGAATCTGTCTACAGTAGTTTTCCTCCAAATATTTTGGCATATCAACTCTATCTATCTATCACTCAATCTATCAATCTATCCATCCACCTATCAATCTACCTATCTATCAACCCATTTACCTATCTGTCTATCTGCCTACTGACCCTGATGCACCCACAATGACGAGTCCAAACAGCAATCCAGAAAGCACAAAACCCGAGACACCTAACCTCCAAGACCTGCCATCCAGCATTTCGGAAAAGATTGGGACAGTATATCAAGGCAGGGAACGTCCAGGGGGGTAAAAGGGACGGTGTTCTCGTCAAATGCGGCGCTGGAGCCTGGCAAGATTTAGTAGGGAGCGACACAATGCAAAAGTCAAGGGAAAATGCTTGTTTTTTTCAGTTTTTCTTTTTATGTTCCCTATGTCTAATACTCTGTCCCTCCGTTTAGTTACCTATCTGTTGAGCTACCTATTCATTCATCTACCTACCTATCTATCTATCCATCCATCTATCTATCTACGGTATCTATCTATCTATCTATTACGGAGCGCCACAATGCAAAAGTCAAGGGAAATATGTTTCTTTTTTTTTTTAATCTTTTCGTATTCCATTGCCTAATCCTCTGTCCCTCCGTTTGGCTATCTATCTGTTGAGCTACTTATTCATATATCTATCTATTTATTTATCCATCCATCTATCTATCTATCTGTGCATTTACTAGGAAGCTCTACAAGGCAAAGTCAAGGGAAAATCCTTTTTTTATCTTCTCTTTTCTTCTTCCATATGCCTAATACGCTGTCCCTCTGTTTATCCATCTATCTGTGGACCTACCTATCCATTCATCTGTCTATCTATCTATCTAACTATCTATCTATCTACCTATCTTATCTATCTATCTATCTATCTATCTATTCATTTATTAGGGACCGCCACAACAGAAGACAGGGGTAAACACTTTTTCTCTTCTCTTTTTTTCTTCTATGTGTCTGTCTCTCTAACAGTCTCGATCTGTTTATCCATCTATCTGTTGACCTACTCATCCATTCACCTACCTGTCTATCTGTCTATCTATCTATCCATCTACCTATCTATCACGATCTATTAGGGTACCGTCAGTATGCAATGGTGCGAGTATCTCACCGTTTGAGGTGTCGCAATAAAAGCCGGATTTTAAAGTTTGCCAGATAGAAGTAAGCATTTTTCTTCTAGCCATGTCTTCGTATGTTCTAGTTTTCCTATTTTCTTATTTTCCACGTATTATTGTTGTTGTTGTTGTTGTTGTTATTATTATTATTATTATTATTATTATTATTATTATTATTATTAACAGTTGGTAGGTGGGGGCACTCACCATCCACTCACTTGATGTAGTGCTGCTCTCAGGTGTTTGCCCTCTCCTTCATCCTTCTTTCCTTCCATCCTCTTCTGTCTTTCTTTCCTTCATTCTTTCCTCGTCCTTCTGCCTGCGGATGACTTTACACTCCCTCTTCTATCTTTCTTTCCTTCATTCTTTCCTCTTCCTTCAGTCTATGGATGACTCTACATTGAGCGACAAGCCAAATGGATTCCTGTACACCAGGAAACCATTTATTGCGCTGGGTGGTAACCATATAACTAAATTATGGCGCCTGGAGGTTTTGTGGGTAATTACGGCGCTCCAATTAGATTAAGCCGGTGAAGGTTTATATCGAAGAGGTAGTTGGGGTTTACTGCTCACGTATTGCCACTCAGGGATGAGTGAGGCTGGTCACTCTCATCTTAAATGTCATGACCAACTTGCCTAGTCCCAGGCTCCTACGCTCCATATGGGGCAACGTAGGATGGATGATGGATGATGAATTATTATTAATAACAACCATTATTCCTTCCTAAAGATCGGGTTATTATTATTACAATCACTATTATTAGTATTATCATTATTATATCTACTACTACTACTAGTACTACTACTATTAATACTATCATAATCTAGTTATGCTTTCGATTCTATAGAACAACACCCGTACACAAAGTTCACCTACGGTACCAGACACCACAGAGGGCTGATCTATTGCCCTTATTCATCACAAGCATCTCGGCCAGGAAAGTTTTTTTTCACCTTAACTTAGCTCAGAATTTCCTCCTTTTGCAGCTTATTTCACGAAACTCAGAGGCAGAAACGATGTTGCGGCTCTACGAATACATCCTTTCCACAGCGCTTTTTAGTAACTAGCATCATATTCTAATGTAGTGTTAACCTCTTGGTCACTTACCATTCAAGTAGCATTGTATTCTAATGTTAACCTCTTGGTCACTTAGCATTCAAGACGAAGAAATCACAATTTTTGTCCAGGTTAGATTTAAAAGAATAATTAATATCCACCACCGTCATTGTGATGCGCAAAGGACATCATGTCTTTATCTTATGGTGTGTAGGAAGAGCCATAAGGAAGAGCAGCGAACATGATGCTATCGAATTAAAGTCAACAACCTGTCAGGAAAATCCATTACTAATAAAAACAAGATCATCACAAATATGAAGGCCAATCATGACATATAAATACATAATTACATTAGGTGCATATAGATAGATAGATATAGATAGATAGATAGACTGAGATAGAGATAGATATATATAGATATATGTAAGCCACTTGCTACTTTGGCGGACACAAGGGGTGCTGTGGTTGAACCAGTGTAGCAAACTAATAGGCTTGCACCCAATCGGCTTAAGGCGGGCCGATTACACTTGGTTAACAGACTACACACACATCCAGAGCCACTACAACACTACAATCACACTCACAAGCACTTCTCACCCTACATACAGTCTCTACCAGCCAGCCTAAGCCACTGGGTAGAGATACAT
Organism: Coenobita brevimanus; assembly: GCF_032717465.1. Taxonomy (NCBI): domain Eukaryota; kingdom Metazoa; phylum Arthropoda; class Malacostraca; order Decapoda; family Coenobitidae; genus Coenobita; species Coenobita brevimanus. The sequence continues at coordinate 5,414,700 of NC_136991.1, read as the reverse complement.
TGGCAGTATCGTCCCTGCTTCGCTAGGGATAGGCCGGTCCTGCAGTGGACCTCAACGGCTGATGATGATGATAATGATACTGCTGATGATGATATATATCCAGAAACTTCACCGTGAAGAAATATATGCAAACTGACCACATCTGTCTGAAGATGTAATATACGAAAGTGCTTACTGTCTGTTTTCATTTCTCCTGTGGTCAATTTGATATATATATATATATATATATATATATATATATATATATATATATATATATACGTCGTCAGGCTGAGAAGGTTAGGTAGGGTTCATATTTAACTATCGAAGGATAAGCCAACTTTCCTTTAACTTAATGGATTCCTTTCCTTACCCCTAATTTAATTAAGGAGAAAACAAAACTAACCTCATATTCACTGGTGCGGCATTTTTTACTTCTTTCAAACTTGGAATGCAGACACTTTCCCTTTTCATCAAACATTACTATTTTCAAGCCAATAATGAAAGTTTCAAAATACCTTCAAACCAAATCTAATAGTATTTGGGTGGTTATATTTACAATCTTTAAAAGCAGGAGCGACTCAAAACTTTCCTTTTACACAGATGTTTTCCCTTTAGTCATTTCTTACAGATACCTTCAACCGAAAACCAAAAGTATTTTTTAAGAGTGTATTAACAACTTATAACCTGAACTTTCCTTTTACTTGAATGTTTTCCTTTTCTGGCCACTTACGTATACGCGCTTTTCTGCTCTCATATAGAAATCCTGTGGGAGTGGGCGGGACTAGACGTAATAATTTGCACGTGACTGGCCAGGGGGCGGAGCAGAGGCCCATATCTCGCCGCTGATTGGTGGAGGGGGTGGGCGGGGCTTGGCAACTTTATTTGGCTGTTGTTGTTGCTTGGCGAGGCTTTTGTGTGCATATGTTATTGTTTGCTGCTGTTCGTGTTGTTCTGAGAGTGGTGGATGTTTTGTGTGTGTGTGTGTGTGTGTGTGTGTGTGTGTGTGTGTGTGTGTGTGTGTGTGTGTGTGTGTGTGTGGAGCGTTTTAGCCTACCCCAAGTAGCCTTACATTAATTTAATTCAGTCCAACTCAATTTAATCCCACCCAATCAACCCCAAACCAACGTAACTTATTCAGATCAAATCTAATCTAATCTAACAACCCAACCAAACCGAAACAACCCTGCCCCAATCTATCCATCTTATCAATTAACATGCTCTGCAATAACACACAGTAATTTTCTTGCGTTCCTAGTATTTGTTACCGAGCTCTCTCCTTGCTGAAGACTTTTAGTGTTTCACCTCTGACTTATCTATTTGAGATTTTTTTCTAGGTTTAATAATAACAATAACCTAACGACAAACTCGAACAGTCAGCTCAAAACGTATGGCCGTGAAACATAATTATGTATCTTCATCACAACCATATAACATTTTTCTCCTCTGCTGAGAAAAAAATATCCCAGACTAATTTTCTGGTTACTACTAAGACGATGTATTTCTACAGTGTCTTAAGAACATGTTATCAGCCCCTTACCTCTAAAAGTTAGTCTTTAGGTGAATATAACAGTATGGCAGTGGTAAAAATCATGCCTACAGGGAGACACAATCTTAACCTGCACTGTAAGACGTCTCTACGAAGCCAAATAAAATCATCTTGAACTAACAATAACTATCTGGCAGATCTCCTCGTATTAAAAGGGTTAAAAATATTCTATGTCTATGAGCTGCAGTCCTGCTACGAACATGATACAGACCCTCTTCATACAAAAAGATAAATGTGATATACTGCATATCCTCAGACTGCGGAGTATTAATGGAAAGGTGGAGAACCCTCTGTCGGGAAGGGTTGAAGGTTTGCGGGAATAGGTCAGATAAATTACCACTCTCGGATTCTATTTCTCTCACAGTTGAGTAAAATCGTCAATCGTCAGCTGGTACAGAATTCTTGAACTGTCGACCATAAGAGGGTTAACGGAACCAACATTGGCATTTACAGGCTCCCAAGTTTCACTCTCGCCTGAATAAAATCGTCTGGCGTTAACTGGTGCAGAACTTTATAGCTGTTCCAACCAGTATGGAGAAAATATATATCCCTCCTTTAGAAAGTAAAATTACGATTAATAGCACTCCTGAAACAGGATATGACTGAACTACCTACTGTGTAACTGAGGCGGTATGATGATGATGATGATTACGTATACGCTAACTGAGACAA
>NC_136991.1:5305000-5410000 GCF_032717465.1 Coenobita brevimanus | reverse complement strand
CACGAACAGGGGATGGAGGGATGACAGAGGAGGGAAAATTGATAGGATGAAAAAATAAGAAGTTAGGACGTACAGTTATGTGAGATTAAGAGACAGGATAAAAAGGGAGAGAGAAAAAAGACAGGAAACATGAAAGAATAAAAAAGGTAGGGAGAGAGAGAGAGGGGGGGGGGCAGCTCGCGGGCCAACAAAGCCAATGTACCTGACGAGTTCAGTGTTCTATTTATTTTCACTATCTTCGTTTTTTCCAGTTTTTCGCTTTTTCCATTTTCCCAACTATTTTTTTTTTCCTTATCTATTCCTCACGTAATATCCACCACTTTCCCTCCTTATTTTTCACTATACATTCACCGTCATTCTGTTATATTTATTGCCTACGAGTGGCCTATCTTTTTTTTTTATTTATATTTCTTTTTTGCTCCTCTCTTTCCATGTTTTCTTCACCTTTCCTCCCAATTTTCACTTTTTCTCATCTGTCTCTACCTTTAGCCACACTTATCCTTATTATATACAACTTTATTATCATATTTCCCAGGTTTTCTTATTCCTCTTCTTTCTTGCTTCTTCCCCTCCCTCTTTTCATGGCGCTTTTTTCTTTTTTTTTCAACCTCTTTATTACGTTATATCCACAGTTTTTTTTACAGTTTTTCCTCTTTTTTTCCCATTTTTCCAACCACTTTTCACTTCCCACCAGACACATTTTTTCCCGTTTTCCCACCTCCCTCTTTACACCTTTTTCCTCTTTTCCCTCATTTACTCAACCCTTTTCCCCCTATGTATAATTCCCCCACCTAATTACAGTCTTAATCTTGCTTTTCCCTCAACCCATCTCTCTTCATTACCTGCTGTTTATACGATTAATAAAACAAACGTTGTGACATTAATTATCTGGCTTATTATAGGCTTACCGAGTTATTTATATCATACGCATCATTATCTACAAATTCTACATCATCTTAACCCTCATCCAACTACTGACCCCTTCAATCAGACCACTTCTTTTAATGTATTCTTTCAACCACACTAGTATCTTTGGGGAGGCTTTTCGTATGGATTTAGTGTTCATTTCAAGCACTCTCCCACCACAAGAGGTTCCCCCAAACTTAGCAAAATCGTCTGGAGGTAGAAAGAATAAAGTGAAAAGTACGTCATTATATAGAAGTAGTTGTTACAGATGAGGGTAAAATCCAGAAACATGATAAAAAAAAAAAGGAAATAAATAAATAAAAAATAAGCAGAACTATTAACTATTATCATCAGAATGCCCAGTGAACATAAGCCCCTAAAATTATCTCTGTGAAATTTTCCATCTGTAGAAATACAAAGAAAGCGATACTAACTGAAATTACATAAAACCATTAGCCTTTCTATTTTCTCTTTCTATTTAGCCTAGTTTTTATATTATTCGGTGAATTACATAAACTGATACTAGAAATATTAACATTCCGCCATACACATCCTACTATAAATCCTACTACACACACTCTCACAATAATCTTTTAAAATTTCCAATAATATGAATCATCATCACAAAAATGCCTTTTAATCATAACCTGTAACACTCCAAGCACTTCATTTGTAACTCAAGTATTTCCTCTCATTATCATTCTAAACAAATTCATGATCAATTTAGAAGCTTAAATACAAATCATTATAAACAGGTCTATGTGGAGGGAGTCTTTTCCTAACCTGAATATTTTTGATCCAAATAATAACTGACCAGAATTACCGGGAATGTATTTAATGGTCTTAACTTACACAATCCCTCTAACCTAGCCAACCCAGATCCGGTCCCCAAAATCACTAACCTAAATAATCTAGACTAAGTGGTAAAGGAACGGACTGCTGACCGAAAGAAAGCTAGATCGATTCCAGGAAGAGGCAGGGAACAATTTGGGGATTTTCGTTGCGTTAAAATAGCCATAACAAAATTTTCCAGAAGATGTATATGTCATTAAAACACCCCGCTAATATTATCTACAGTACAGTGGGCAAGTATTCAGTTTGGATGGTGGGTATTAGCGCCAAAATTGTGAGATCTTGTGTGAGCTGCCTCTCTAGTCTATAATGAGGATTAATTTGCCTTTGTGTGTGTGTGTGTGTGTGTGTGTGTGTGTGTGTGTGTGTGTGTGTGTGTGTGTGTGTGTGCACGTTTAATTTGCCGAACTATGGTTATAACACACACACACATACACACACACACACACACACACACACACACACACACACACAATCCCATTCCTAATCAAGCAGGCATTCATCAAATGCTCTCTCTCTCTCTCTCTCTCTCTCTCTCTCTCTCTCTCTCTCTCTCTCCAAGCTATACAACATCACCTTTAACATGCCCCACTAAAACCCCCGTCCCACCAAAAAAAAAAAAAAAAAAAAAAAAAAAAAAATACTCAATTGTTCATTACCCGTACTCTTTCGCCCCTTGCTTGTTTTTACCCTCATTGCTTTTCATTATTTGTCCTGTTTTTTGGGGGGTTATGTTTTTAGTGACTGTGTTTTGTGCTGATTGATTTCATGTTTGGTTTGTAATGTTTTGTAGGAGTGTGTTTGGGGGGAAGGGAATAAGGCGAGTTGAGTGTTGGGGGATTGTGTGTGTGTGTGTGTGTGTGTGTGTGTGTGTGTGTGTGTGTGTGTGTGTGTGTGTGTGTGTGTGTGTGTGTGTGTGTGTGTGTGTGTGTGTGTGTGTGTGTGTGTGTGTAAATATAATAATTAACCTTTAGCTGTTACCTGTCCTCCTTACCTGAATAAAACCGTACAATTTTCCTAATCAACAATCAAAATATTAAAACCAATATTACTACACATTCCTCTTTTTACGATTTTTCTAAGCCAAATATAATTGCTTTACGATGGTCAGAATAAATTATAAAGATTTGAAGTCACAGGAAAGGGTTAATGCCAAGGACCAGTCTAGAAATTTAATTCTCTTGCTAATAAAAGTGTCCCCTAAAATGAAAAAAAACTAAGCCGTAGGTATGGAGAAGAGAAGTTAAGATTTCTGTCGCCATTAAAGAGTTAAATAATCCCTAAGCTTGTACGTAAAATCTTGATATCAACTCTCTCTCTCTCTCTCTCTCTCTCTCTCTCACACACACACACACACACACACACACACACACACACACACAATTTCCATATGCACAGTGGTGTTATTCCCTTTAAACCCGTCCTCCAGACAACGAATTGTTATTCAAATCTCTCTACCACCAAGCAATTTTGTCCAACGAATTGTTTCCTAGAGGAGTTAATAAAGGCTACACTTAGCTCCCTTAAGAATAATTACTAATAAAAAAAAGTGACCTAATTCAAGGAGTTAGGTCAGTGTTATGATAGCTTTACATTCTGACATGTATACTTCTTTGGCCCATACAATGTACACAAGGAATTATAATCATCACCATCATCAACATTCTTGGCAATACATCACCACCACCATCACCACCATTAGCCTTGTTTCCTCAAAAAAAAAAAAAAAAAAAAAAAAAAAAAAAAAGATGACCGCCGTGTCAGGCGTCTGCAAGCCGGCCACTGCAATGCATACATACATATATACACATTGATACAGGGTGGCGAAAAGGCAAAAACAGTTAAGAGGAAAAACAGAAAAGAGAAATACTAATTATATTACCTGTCGAAAATGGTCCACACCACCATCCCTTCACTTTTCACGCCTTCAAAAAAATAATAATAATGATATTTAACAAATAATAATAATAATAATAAATTGAAGATAGTAAAATCGGCCAAGGACAATTTTGATAAAGGTAAACTTCCCACAGGTATTGCCTACTAGAGGCCGAACCATAAAGGGTCCTTAAGGCCAAGGTCACTGATCTTGTGCATGTCACTTTAGGTCATCACATTCTACAGAATATGTTCACCGTGTTTGGTGGTTCCAGCTTTAAACCTTCATGAAAAATTAGGTGACATCCGGAATATCCGAAAAAGTTCCAGTTTTTGACCCCAGGCGATCTGAGAGAATATCAACCGAATGGAACCATACTCCTTTCCGCACTGCGTCCGCCGTAAGGCTATATTGTAATATAATTTCAGCTTCCTAGCTTACGCAGGTTTTATGATATCGTGGCTGACTCACTCTTCTTGTGTTCCGGATAATATCCTGAGATCCAGTTGACAGATTGCCACCATATTTGGCCAAAAGAAGCGGACACCTGTCCGACTAAGCTGACCACGTTTGAAGGCTCTAGGTCAAATTGCGTTTGAAATATTGCAGTTTTAACATAAATAAACAACAACAGCAACAACAACAACAATACTAATACTAATAATAATAATAATAACAATACTAATACTACTACTAATAATAATAACAACAACAACAACAATAATAACAGGACCAAAGTAGAGGACGAGTTAGAATTACTGAATTGGAATGAAATGGATCTGGACAGACTGTGGAATACATATAGGGATTGCTTAGTTAGGAATGCTAAAGCGGTGTGCGGTGTGGCAAGAGTAACAACAAAGAAGAAAGGTACGGCATGATGGGATGAGGAGGTAAAGAGAGCGGTGGAGGAAAAGAGGAAGAAGTGGCTAAAGTGGTTACAGGATAGGGGTTCAGTTGAAATAAGAACTGAATATGTTGAGTGCAAGAAGCACGTAAAGAGACTAGTGAAGAGGAAAAAGGAGGAGGTAAATGAGGATCTAGGAAGAAAAATGAATGCGAACTACTCTGAAAACAGAAAGTTATTCTGGAAAGAGGTGCGGAAATGTAGAAGTGAAAGGGGAAAGAAATGGGATGGTGTGAAGGATGCAGTTGGTAGATTATTAACCCATGGAGATGAAGTAAGGACCAGATGGAAAGAATATTTTAAAAGCCTGATGAACTGGGATAGAGAGAGAGGAGCAGCTGTAAACATAATTGGTTTTGGGGGTGTGCAGAGAAGGAATGCAGTGCCAGGAGACGTGACACTCGTACAGGTGAAGAGTGCTGTGAAGTGGCTGAAAAATGGGAAAGCAGCTGGGGTTGATGAGGTGTATGCAGAGATGCTTAAATGTAGTGGACAGAATGGAATGAAGTGCTTGTTGGAGATAAGTAAGAAGGCATGGATAAGTGAAACTGTGCCTGCAGAGTAGTAAAAGGTTGTGATTGTACCACTGTACAAAAATAAAGGTGAACGAAGTGAGTGCAAGAATTATCGTGGCATAAGCTTTCTGGGTGTGGTAGGGAAGGTTTATGGAAGAATTATTACAGAAAAAGTAAGAGAGATATCAGATATCCTAGTGAGTGATGAACAGGGTAGCTTTAGGAGTGGCAGAGGATGTGTGGACCAAATATTTGCAGTGAGACACATAGTAGAGAAGGCTTGTGAGATGGACCATAAGGTGTTTATGGCATTCTTGGATCTGGAAAAAGCATATGACAAAGTGGGCAGAGAAGGATTGTGGAAAGCTTTGCGCATGTACGGTGTAAAGGGTAAGCTGCTAGGTACCGTCAAGAGTTTTTAAGATGGTAGTGAAGCATGTGTCAGGGTTAATGGGCATCTAAGTGAATGGTTCACGATCAGTGTGGGCGTGCGACAAGGTTGTGATGTCCCCATGGTTGTTCAATGTATATATGGATGGGGTGATGAGAGAAGTGAAAACACGAGTAATGGAGAGAGGGATGGCATTGGTAATGAATGGTGCTGGATAGAATATCTGAAATTTGTTGTATGCTGATAATGCAGTACTGCTTGCAAGTACCGGACTAGAACTTGGTAGGCTAGTGCAGAGTTTTGCTGATGTCTGTAAGCGTCGTTCCTTGAGAGTAAATGTAGAAAAGAGTAAAGTGATGGTTACTGAGTGAGAAGGTGACCCTCAGTGCAATGTAACAGTGAATGGAGAGAGACTGGAATTGGTGAGAGAGTTCAAATACCTGGGTACAGTGATAGAAAAGAGAGGAAAATGTGCAAAAGAAGTTGAAAGCAGAGTGACACAAGGAAGAAAAGTAGCTGGTGAAATGAAGGCCTTGATAAGAAACAAAGGCTTGAGTGTTGCAGCTGCACGAGGCTTACATGAAGGCGTGTTAGTGCCAACTTTAACATATGGATGTGAGACTATGGTGTGGCATGAAAATGATATGTCAGGAGTAAGAGCAGTGGAGATGGGACTGCTGAGGAATGTATGTGGAGTACAGAGGGTGGATAGGATACGAAATAATGTGATTCGTGAAAGATGCGGAGTGAGGAAGTCGGTGGACACCAGAATTGAAGAGAGTGTACTGAGATGGTATGGTCATGTGGAGAGAACGGATAACAATAGAGTGGTGAAGAAGGTATATCTGAGCGAATTCGAAGGAGGGAGGAGGCGAGGTAGGCCAAGGAGAAGGTGGAGAGATATGGTGGATGAATGTGTGAGGAAGAGAGGTTTGGAAGTCGGTGAGGCTAGGGAATTGACAGGAGATCGAGCTGGCTGGATGAATTTTGTGAGAAGTGCATGATCAGGGATTTTTGGCACCCCTTTTTAACGTGGCAGCGTCTGGACTGACTCTGTCGGATACGATTATGTGAAGCTACAGAACGTGGTGAATGTTTTTGGCGTATCCGATAGAGCCAGGATTCCGGGGGCTTGAATGATGAGTGAATGAAAGCGTGGCCCATTGGACTGGGCAATTTTGGGCTGTCTGGACATTGTTACTCCTCCCCCTCCCCTTGGGTGGGAAAGGAGGTCCGGATGATGATGATGACAATAATAATAATAATGATAATAATAATAATAATAATAATAATAATAATAATAATAATAATAATAATGAAAACAAGAAAATTTCCTACAGGGATATGGCAAGTTTTAATAATATGAAGAATATCCAAACAGATCTTTTTTAAAACGTAAATTCCTATCTGGGCATCTTGAGTCAATTTTATCGCCAGAAACTTGTATCCAATAATCTCATGTATTTTTCCCTTAAACATCAGCGAATCCACAGTCCTTCTCACGCTTGGCCATGGAAACTGGGTGAAAGGGATCCTGTGACCCTAATCTTAAACCCCTTCATCCCGAGTGCATTATCTATAATTTTTTTTCTTTCTGCTGTCAGACGATTTTACTCACTTGGGGAAACAGCCTGGGAATGACTACTTTGGCCTCTTTTCTTCAGCTGTACTCTACTTACCATCAGATGATATTATGCTTTTTAGGGAGGACCTGTGTAGTGAGGATGTTTGTGAGGGCTAAATTTAACCCCCTGTTGATCGAAATCTTCACCTCTCTCTCTCTCTCTCTCTCTCGCTCATAATATCGTCCGGTGAGGCAAGAATACAATCGAGTCATCGACGTGAAGGGATCAACAGAGCTATTCTATCAACCCCTCCAGGTCGAAAAATCAACCCTTAGCTAAATAAAATCGTCTGAAGATAGCAGGGGTGAAATGTATAAAAATAAATCCTCGGACTGAACGGGTTAAGGTCTCGATTGCAATAATATAAGCCATTTAAGTTCTGTTCTTGCTAGTGCCGAACGCTTTTTATATTTATTTTTTGTTATCTATTTTTAGCCTTTTTTCTTTTTTTTTTGCTTGGTATAGGCCCCGTCGTAAAGGAAATGGAAAAACACCCGCCATGGCACAGTCAATTCCCCAAACCCATACCATTCGAAACTTCCCTTGGTTTTCCTCTCCCCCAAAACAGGCCAACTTTTTTTTTAGTTGGTCAATGAAGGAAAAAGACGCATACCATCGTCATCATCACCACCACCACTACCATCAACATCATCATCATCATCATCATCCTACTTCCTACAACAATCATGGAATGGGTGGGGAACAAGAAATGAAGCAGGATACACATCATCATCATCGTCATCATCATCATCATCATCATCATCCTACTTCTCACTATTAATGGGTTGGGTAAAACGCACGAAAAGTAGTACGGTGCAAATCATCATCATCACCATCATTTTCATTATCATCAACATCATCACCCACCACCGTATGTCCTACTGATGAATGACACGGATGGGACACACGCAAATAATAACTATGATATCGGGAACTAAACATCATGTATTTCCGACATACAAGGCATCACACACCAAAATGCTTAAAATGTTTGCTTGACCTAAGTGTTCACAAATCGACAATAAACTGATCCTCCATATTTTAGGGGGTGGTTAAAAAAAGAGAAATTAACCCATCTCTCTCTCTCTCTCTCTCTCTCTCTCTCTCTCTCTCTCTCTCTCTCTCTCTCTCTCTCCTGATAGTTCCACATACTTGCTTTCGTGTTATTTCTAGATTCATTTCACCCTATGTATCTATATAAAAAATTGGATTACGATGGCGATTTTGATTATGTAGCCGCCCTTCACCACAATAATGTACAGTAATTTATGTTTCGATCTACAGTGCTTTATTCTGGCCTAAAACTGCAGTCCCTCCATCTTGAATGTGAGGTCGTAACAGATGAGTAACACTGATATACGATGCTGGTCACGAAGAAGTGCTATGGAAACGATGCAGAGCCATGGTATCGTTTTTCTTCCCCTAACCGACGTAAGCTGCAAATGGACGAAAATCTGGGCCAAGCTGGGGTAAAAAGAGTATACAGTAGTTACCTGAAGATGATGCTGTACAGCTAAAAAGACGTCCACTGTAATTTATGTAATCTCTTCTTGCTATCATTATATAATTTTATCCTGCCTAAGAAAGCTCTCGACCTAAAGGGGTTAATAGGGAAGGCTATGTTGAGTGTTTTTCCAATATAAAATTAAGTTCCCATACGGACTCAACTTTCCCATGAAGACAAATCACACACAGAAATTAAAATTCAGGAAAATATTTATGAAAATCAATAAGCATAAAATAATTCTCAAAATAAATCGTCCATGAAAACAAATCCTTACAAGGAAATATACTGTCCCCTACAATCAAAATTATACTCCAACGAAAATACATGAAAAAATAGTGACGAAAACACATCCATGAAAAAATATCATGAAAATTAATCCGCAAAATATATCCAAAAAAAAAAAAAAAAAAAAATCCTTCCACGTGGAAAATACAATCAAAATTACCATTAACGTTTATCCACATGAAAATACACACACACAAAAAAAAAAAAAAATCCATGAAAAATTGATCCCCCAAGTAAATCCATGCAAATAAATCCCTTCCCTCAAACACTGGGCGGGACATTGACAGAGGTTCTCCATTAATCCGCCAGAAGGCCAAGCCAAGAATCATCACTGTAAACAATGCATGCGATCTGGGAATGCCATTTACGTACACACGCACGGTGGGAAAAAGTAGGAGTGTGTGTGTGTGTGTGTGTGTGTGTGTGTGTGTGTGTGTGTGTGTGTGTGTGTGTGTGTGTGTGTGTGTGTGTGTGTGTGTGTGTGTGTGTGTGTGTGTGTGTGTGTGTGTGTGTGTGAGAGAGAGAGAGAAGCAGTGAAGTTGTTTATTTCATGATGATTTAAGTAGACACCAGCAACGCACAAACACACACACACACACACACACACACACACACACACACACACACACACACACAAGCAGAGAGAGAAATGCAGAATCCGGCAAGACATACCGTACTTCAGTCATCGCCTCTCCTGGCAGAAAGCGATTAAGGATGTACACTCACACCAAAAAGTATCGGTGCACTCTTAACGCGACGCAATTTGAGACACGGATGATGGTTACTGGGAACTGAACAACGATTTTTTTCCCCATGCTGATAAACTTGCTCTCTCAAGAATGCAATATCTGACTTGTTTATGACATTTTCTAGTCCGTATTAGTATTACATATGTAGCAAAGAAGTTACAAATAAATCTTACCGAGAATTCAAGAGCATTATAGGTCATATTGGATATCATCGTGCCTTACCTGCGAGATACTTTTTGCTGTGACTGTAAGAGATGAGTTTTCTTGGCAGTTTCTATTGCATGGTTTCAAATGGAGGTTTTCTTTTCTTTTTTTTAACCTGAACCGTCTTAATTGCAAGCCAAAATTAGCACAATGACTCCAAGGCCCGTATTCTCGTCGGATAAGCCAGCTCCCTAACACCTCTTCCTTAGCGATTTATTTTCTATATGGCTGGTGAATATACTTTTGTAAGCAATTTCTGCAGTGTGTGGTGATGCTGGAAGGATTTATATAACACAAAAGAGGACAGTAAAAAAAAATAAATAAATAAATAAATCGCTTAGGAAAAAATGTTCGGGACTTCTTTAACCAATGAAAATACGGGCCCAAATCTGAAATGAAACGGGTCTCACACATATTCTTCTTCCTCATCCTCGCTTTCCTCCACCCCCTACCTTTACCCTCCTCACTTTCCTCCACCCTCCTACCTCTACACTCCTCACTTTCCTCCACCCCCCTACCTTTACCCTCCTCACTTTCCTCCACCCCCTACCTTTACCCTCCTCACTTTCTTCCACCCTCCTACCTCTACCCTCCTCACTTTCCTCCATCCCCCACCCACCCTTACCGTCCTCAGCACACACAAGCAGCAGAAACATAAAAGAACTACAGCATATAGCCAGGTATGCTCCAATCATCGCCTCTCCTGGTTATGCTACTGGGAAGGATGAGACAAAGAAAGGCGGTGTGAGACGAGCAGCACTCTTGGTTCTCCGTTTCTTGGTTTCAGTGGGTGTTTCTAGTGTTCTCTGTGACTGAAACCGTCTGCATTATATGCCAAAACAAATATACCTGAGTATAATACCTAGTATAAACTAATAATGACTAAGAATTATGAGATACCTTTTCTAAAACAAACCAAATCTCAGAAAAAAAAAAATGAAATCGCTACACCTGAGTAAGATCCAACGTGGTTCTAAATTATCTGGCTGAGCTTTCTTTCACATGATAAAATCGTTTGTTGTTAGCCTAAATGGAGTACCTGTGTGCAGTTGTATTAATCGAGATCATTATAAAACCCTCTGACTGACTGTAACTCTTTTAGTAGAAAAAATCGTCCGGGGTTGCTAAAAAAAGAAAAAAAAAAGAAAAAAAAAAAGTGCCTCCACAGCAGCGAGAGGAGTGATCAAGATAGTTTCAAACCCTCTGGCTGCCAGGATTTCCCACATCTTTAGAAAACCGTCTGATTTTGGCCTGATTATATTATCTTAAAATGAGCCCTGGGCAAAGAATTTTTTCATGCCGGTATATTTCAATTTGATTTTCTTTTTCCATTATCTTTTTATGAGGGAGGGTGCATGGCTTAATTACGTCATTAGTATACCTAGGCACTGTAATAACGAAAGCATGATGATTTAATAAGCCACCTGCAATAAGGAACTACCAAGGTGTCTGCAATAAAGCCTTCTGAGAAACCATCTTTTTATTTCCTTCAGCACGATGGTTTTACTCGCTATTCCTTGCTGCCACTTCACGATTTTTCAGCACAGAGGAGACTTTTCGACCTACAGGGGTTAGACAGAGCCTCCACTAACCCCTTCAATACGTAAGCTCTTTTCTAAAGCAAGTAAAATCATCCAAAACCAAGAAGTAAAATTGAAGGTCTCCTACAGAAAAGGTTATGTCTTTAATGCATTCTATTTCTTTTCCTTTATCAGTTTTATCTGGGAGAAGGGAAGGGGGTTAGCTCAGTAATCTTCATTTCTCACCACAACATCAATCCTAGCATGATGACTTAATAAAAACCACCTGCAATACAGAAACACCAAGGCCACTGCTACGAACTCTACAGTGAAACAAATCACTGTCTTAAATGTTTCCCCGTAAGACATTTTTATTTTCTTGCTACATCTATGCAGTTTTATTCATCTTACGACAGATTATTAACATGATGAGGTTAAATATACCCAACATTATCCCTTTCGCTAAGAGGTATCTTTTCCAGACTAGCAAAATGCGTAAGTAGCAAAAAGAATAAAAAAAAAAAAAAAAAAGGCTTCGAAGAAGGGAATCTACTACTTTACTAATTAATATCTTTATTGTTAAGGAAGTGGGTACAGGATTTAGTTCTACAATCTCCATACCTCACCACTACAATTAAATAACCAAGACTATTTAATAAAGCCACCTGCAAAATTACCAAGGACACGCCAAACCTCCTCCAGGAACACCACCAATTATTTTGCTTCCTCTACTTTATTTTTATCCTTTATCTCATTTATTACTAAAGAGGATGCAGGGTAAATTTCATACTTTGCATACCTCACCACACTATTGATCTAAGCATGGTGGCTCAATAAAACCAAACTGCAATAAAGAACTACTAAGATTAATGCCAAACTTCTCAGAGAAAACCAGTTCTTGCGTGATTTTGTGTGTTTTTATTTCCCGTTCCTCTCTCTCTCTCTCTCTCTCTCTCTCTCTCTCTCTCTCTCCTGTTGTATTTGCAAAGAGAGTCCAGACATTAGTTCCGCAAATGACATTCCTCACTACTGTAACTGACCTTGTGTAAACACAAACTAACTGCAACAACTACCAAGATCAGTCACAAACCTTTCAAGAAACCAACTCTTCTCTTAAATCATTCAGCCCAATCTTGTTACTGTTCCTGCTTCCTCTAAACAACAGAAGACCCAAAGGACTTATTTTTTTCCCACCAATTTTTATCCCTGTTAAATATAATCCCTGCTACTCCTCATTGTTTTTGCCTCTCACATTTCTAGAATTATGCTCTCCACAATTTAACAATGCTACACTCTATTATTAATGTGAAACATAACAATGCGAAATTAAAACCATCAGTCTCTCTCTCTCTCTCTCTCTCTCTCTCTCTCTCCTTCGCCAGTAATTAACCCCTTCAGCCCGGGGACGTCTTAATGCTTTACTTTTGGTATCCCCAGACGTCAGCAGTGACATTTGTGGAAACCCTTCATAATGCTAATATAATAATGTCTTGTAGCAGACACGAAAAAAAAAAGGAAAAAAAAAATGAGATTGAAGACGTTATTCTACTCTGTTTCCTTCAGCCAATGGGAAGCATGACCAAACCAAGAGTTCCTAAGTCACAACAGTCATTAGCTATCTATCTATCTATCTATCTATTGCCAGACGCCTTAATCCCATAAGGGGAGGCCACAAACAAATCGCCTCCATGTCAACCGGTCCCCCGTCATTTCACTGTCCTGCTCCCAGCTCACAAACCCCTCTCTCATATACCTCTCCACTCCATGCCTCTATCTCATCGTTGGCCTCCCCCTCCCTCTCCCCCCCTCCACCTCACTCACATACACTCTCCTCGCTCGTCTCTTGCTCTCCATCCTCTCCTCATGGCCAATAGGCATTCATTTCCTATTATCAATGGCGTGTTTCATCGATTTGCTATTACTTCAAGATGATTTTGTTCTGCTTTTTTGGGGATCTCTTTTACTGGAGGGGTAAGCGATGGTTATAATATACATTTAACAATTCAATGTCTTCTCAGATACTAATAAAACCGCCTGGAGATGACTTGAACTAAAAAAAATATGTCATAGTACTGAGGGGGTTACATACACTATCCCTAACCTTGCTTAGCTGCGCCAGTTGGCGATTTGCTTACAACCTCTTCCGTGTTGAACTCCACCGTTTTCCTCCTCTATTCCCTCCATCAGAAAGAGATTTCTCAACAACACAAACGAATCTTCTTTAAAGCACAACATTCTCAGTTTTCTTTGACCACTTATGTTAGTTACTAGTGTTTAAACCCTCGTTGTGTTTATCCCTTCCCCTCCTCTCTCTCTCTCTCTCTCTCTCTCTCTCTCTCTCTCTCTCTCCCTCTCTCTCTCTCTCTCTCTCTCTCATTTCCTTCTTCTAAGACTCTCAATGAGGCATAACCACTGCTACCCTACCCACACTAAATCATGTCGTAATTCTTTCCTGTTTGGTCTATAATTCACCTCATTTTCTTTCATTACACATTTGTTTGACGATTCGATTCCTCCCTTTTCTTCTATAATTCACCTCTTTCCTTTCCTTACTTCTTCAGACTATTCAATTCTTCCCTTTTCTTGTCCAGTTCTCCCTTTTTCGTTCCGCACTTCCTTAATCAGATTATTTCTTCCTTTTTTGTTTCAGACTTCCCGCTTCAGAATACTGACTCCTTCCTTTACGTCCATGTGCATTACCTCCTCCCTTTACGTTTCTTATTACCTTCAGAGCAACTTCTCCCTTAAAGTTCCTTATTACATTCAGAGTAGCTCCTCCCTTTCCGTTCCTTATTACCTTCAGAGTAACTCCTCCCTTTACGTTCCTTGATACAGTCAGATCAACTCCTCCCTCTACGTTTCTTATTACATTCAGGTTAACTCCTCCCTTTACGTTCCTTATTCTAATTAACTCCTCCCTTTACGTTCCTCATGACATTCAATTTAACTCCTCCCTTTACGTTCCTTATTGAATTCTCCAGGTTAACTTCTTCATTTACGTTCCTTATGACAATCTTCCGATTACTAATTTCTCCCTTGTTTTCTCCTTCAAGACCCGGAAGAAGGTATAAACGCAACTATCCTCGCCAAACCTTGTACTTCCATCTTCCGTCTTTGTTTCTTAGTCCCCTTCCTAGTTCCTTCTTCCCTCTTTCTGATTATCACTTCTCTTTTCGCGTGTCTTTCTCAATGCTTTTTTACTGTGCTTACTTGTTACTTTTTTATTTCTTACTCCCCATTCTCATTCCTTCTTCCCTCTTTCAGGCTTCCTTTTCTTTTCTTTCGTGATTATTTCTTTCCCTTTCGCTTATTATTACTTCCTTCTACTTAACTACTTGTCTCGACGACGTCTCTATATTTTATTCTCCCCCTTTCACCCCGAAGACTTAATTATATTCCTGTCACCTCCAAACTAATATATTCGGCAGAGGAGAGACCCCCTAAGAAGATAACTACAGCTAAATAAACCTCACTAAATCACTTCCCAATTCCTCTCTTTTCCTGCTCAGTTCTCTCTCGTTCCTTGTTACTTCTTCGGGCTATTAAACTGTTCCTCTACTTTCCTGCTTTCCCTCTTCAAATTATTTAATTTTCCCTTTAGAGTTCAATTCTTACTTCTCGTTCCTACCTTTCGTGCCTTATTTCTTCAAGGGCTATTTAACTGGTTCAGTCTCCTTCGTGCTTTCGTTCTTCTAAGCCATTTTTTCCGTTTGGTGCTCAATTATTATCCTTTCATTCCTATTCCTTCCTTCAAAGTATCTAATTCTTCACTTTTCGTGTCTCCCCCCTCCCCTTTCCTTCCGTATTCCTATTTTCAACACTCCTCTCAATTCCAGTGCCAGCCTTCATAGTTCTTTACTTTTCTCTTTTCCTGCTTATTTGTCCCCTTTCCCATACTTATTCCCATTTTCAGGACCCCCCCAGAGGCATAACCGTGGCTACCCTAACCCCACTAAATCACTTCCCAGACCACATTTTCATCTCCATCTATTCCATTTTCTTTCTTTATTTTCTCCCTCAGCCTACCTAATTCTTCCCTCTCGTTCTTTCTGTTATCTCACTCCGATCCTTCTTTCTTTCCTCAGATGATTTTAAATGAAAAGAGGAAGAAAAACAAATTAAATCTAGAAAAAGACCAGATTAAACGTGCCCTTTCATTAAAATAAATAAATAAATAAATCTGTGACAGTCTGACCGAAGGACGACATTTTATTTACATTCCAGCCAACGCCATGCTAATTTATTCAGCTTAAGAGAGACCCCCTTGGAAGAACATACAAACTAAATTTAAAAAAAAAAAAAAAATCATACCAGACTACACGTGTCCTCCATTCATACAGAAATAAAAATATACAGCACTTTGACTTGAGGACGATATCTTATTTACATTCCAGCTACAGCCATAGTATATTTATTCAGTTTAAGAGAGACCCCCTAGGGAGAACATACCCCTGGCCACCATAACCTAGTAAATCGCTTCCCAGACCCCCGCCGCCCTTTGCGTGTGTAGATCCTTTAAAGAACAACAAAGCTCATGATTGGACCCTACTAACATCTGGCTGTCCTACCCCCCGACACTGTTTCTCTCTCTCTCTCTCTCTCTCTCTCTCTCTCTCTCTCTCTCTCTCTCTCTCTCTCTCTCGTTTACATCCTCACTTCATTACGGTTGGTCTTTCGTCTTATATATTCTCTCTCTCTCTCTCTCTCTCTCTCTCTCTCTCTCTCTCTCTCTCTCTCTCTCTCTCTCGTATCACAGTAACCTCCCATTCACTCTAATCCATTCACTCCCTATGTAACCTCTTTTCCTTCTATCACCTACGTCCTGTTTAGTCCTGGAGATGAGTAATAAGGGTCATTGTCTGGGAGCCTAAAAACAGTCTTCAATTACCCATTAAGCGGCTGTAATTAAAGGTTAATGAGGGAGGGGTTGTTGTTCTTACCCACGGGCATGATGGATAGGGTGGGTGCTTAGAGGGGAAGTTAAAAAGTGTATCCCCTTGTCAACAGAAAATGGGAATGCACGGGATGTGGATGTGGAAGAGGAGTAGGTTTGAGAGACAGACAGACTAGGCTCTGACAGACATATCCCTAGACAGAGATATAAACACAGGCATAAACAGACAGACAAAAACAGACATGGAAAGACAGAAAACGACAAACAGAAAGACGAGGAGACTGACATGTATGGAAATGGAGACGGACATGTGAGAAGGCATACAGAAATTAAATGGTGTGTGTGTGTGTGTGTGTGTGTGTGTGTGTGTGTGTGTGTGTGTGTGTGTGTGTGTGTGTGTGTGTGTGTGTGTGTGTGTGTGTGTGTGTGTGTGTGTGTGTGTGTGTGTGTGTGTGTGTGTGTGTGTGTGTGTGTGTGTGTGTGTGTGTGTGTGTGTGTGTGTTTAGGCAACCAGAAAACGAATACATACTCGAGAATGATAAAGTTTCTATCTCGAGAAAAAAAAAAATTATTTATGTAATCCAGGGATAGATTTTAATGTGAACGATAGATAATATATTTGCATTCTCTCTCTCTCTCTCTCTCTCTCTCTCTCTCTCTCTCTCTCTCTCTCTCTCTCTCTCTCTCTCTCTCTCAAATATATTCACATGGAACCAGAATGCCACTCTTCTCAGACTAATCCTCTTTAAAGACATCTTCCTTTTGCATCTTTTTATTTATTTTCTCCTCCTCCTCTTCTTCCTCACTTACTCTCTTCATCTCCCCATCTTTCTTGTCTCATAATGCAGTAATAGTTGATACCATTACTCTCATCATCATCATCATCATCATCATCATCTTCAACCTTCGTCATCATTATCATCATCATCATCATCGTCCTCATCGCTATCATACCATACATCAACACCATCCCACTCCACCACCACAATCGTCCTCATCACCATCATCATCATTTTTTATATCCAATGTTATCATCATCATCATCATCATCATCATCATCATCATCATCATCATCATCATCATCATAACCCTACATTACCCTTACAATCTTTATGCTCATACCCGCTATTATTAATGGTTTGGGCAGGATCGTGAAAATGGAAAACATGAAAAAACACATAATCAAGACAATTATTATCATACACTATTACTCCATTCATTACCAGACACCTCATCCCAAAGTTGATCCAAAGAGGCTACCTATAATCTCTTCAAACCGAGGACGTACTATTTCATTCTTGCTATCTCCAGACGGTATTATTCAGCTTTGGAGAGTCCCGTGTTACTGTGACAGTTGGTGATTAAAGCCTATGTCCCACTGTCAGGAACTTTCCCACGACACGCCACGATCTTCGTTCTTCGTGTGTCGCCGCATGTCGTCATGAGTAACGTGCGTGACTTAGCGATGACGTAAGTGTGACGACGTGTCGTAGCAATAACTTGCACTTGACAACTGACACCTGCCTTCTTCTTCTTCCATGAATTATGGCTATCGGCCATGGGTGGCCACTACGCCAAAAAGTCTGTATGTACAAGACTCAAATACACAAAAAAAAATCAAATACACAAAAAACACTCAACTACACAAAAGATGCTAACAAATATACAAAGGACGCCCAAAAATACAAAAAGACACTATTATACGAAAAGACAATATTATACGAAATGACACTAATATACAAGGCACTCGAATAATAAAGGCTATGGAGGGTCAAGTCACACCTGCCTATACTCCACCCTCCTATATACAGCCTCGCACCGAAGATCCCGGCCATCGTCGTGTATCGCCATATGTTCTGATAATCTTAGCAATCTCTTTGTGTGTCTTAGCACTAACGTGACTGTGTCATGAAATGGCCGTTTAGGCCTACAGTTTGAGGTATGATCGTGGCACTTCACCAAGATCATACCTCGAGGGTAAGATCGCGGTGATCGGGGCCGTTGTCGAAGATGAACTTGAATATGGGAAACGGGTTTAATATACCTAACCTCTTCATTTTACAAACTCTCTCTAATACCCTCAATTCTTCAAGTCTCTCCCAATCTAACCCCTTTAACTGCCAAAATCTCTCCCAGTGAAACCTACATTTAACATCTTTATTTCGCAAAGTCTCTCCCTATCAAAGCTACATCTAACCCCTTCAATTCGCAAAGTCACATTCCACTGAAAGCTACATCTAACCCATTCAGTTGGCAGTCCCTCCCTATCAAAGCTACATCTAACCCCTTCAGCTCGCAACGTCTCTCCTTATCAATTATCTAACCCCTTCAGCTCGCAAAGTCTCTCCCTATCAATTATCTAACCCCTTCAGCTGCAAAGTCTCTTCCTATTAAAGCTACAGTACATCTTACCCCTTCAAGTCTCTCCCAATTAAAGTTAAGCCAACTCCTTCAGTTCGAGTCTCTCCCACTGAAAGCTACATCGAACCCCTTCAGTTCGCAAAGTCTCTCTCTATCAAAGTTCCCAGGTTCAATAGATCCGTCAGGATAGCAAAAAATAAAAAAAAATAAAAATAAAATTTAAAAAAAGCCACCAGAATCACAGCACTAAAATGCCTCTAAGCTCCTGTATCTCCACACACAAACACCGACTCCCTGCCGCCACTTCAAGCCGCCTTTCCACATACAGTATTTATTTTTACTACCGCCAAGCGATATTAAGTCTGCTCACAGGAAACCTCTCATACTGAAGGGGCTGCAAATACAATTCCTCCTGCCTCAATCCCCTCACTCCATCATTGGTGACATCTTAAAAAGGTAATTCTGATAATGTCTTTCCTACCACAGAATGTCATAAAGCTCTGATAAAGATGGTAATAAAAGGGGTAAAACTTTTAACTTACCCACTCCGTCGATATTGTCTACCTATCTATAGCCAGACGCCTTAATCCCGTAAGGGATGGCCACAAACAAATCGTCTCCAAGTCGCCCTGTCCCCTGCCATTTCGCTGCCCTCCCCCAAACTTACACCCTCCTCTCTCATACCTTTCTACTTCATCCCTCCATCTCATCCGCGGTCTCCCCCTCCCCCACTCCACCTCACTCACATACTCTCCTAGTTAGTCTCTCACTCTCCATCCTCTCCACATGGCCACATATTATATTATACTTAGTTTATTTTCGCCTGATGAAACGGGTCACTCTTAGGGCTTGAATACTATGTCGTGGTTGTTTGAAAATCCGCGACCTTTGCTATAAGACTTAATCTCCTTGGTGACTAGTCAATTTCATCCCCTCTTTTAACTAAACCTCGGCAAATACTAAGCAGAATAGGGGTTAGGGATCTTTGCCACATGAAAACAAACCGACTATAAGAACTGAATCTCCTTGGTTACTAGCCAAATTTACCGCTCAGTCTTACTAAACCTGGTCATATACTGAGCAGGGAAGGAGTTTGGGATCTCTGCCAAATGAAAACAAAGCGACTTTAAAATATCTTACTTTTAATAAATTTTGCTTCCTTAATTGATGTTATTCAGCCCAGGGGAAGCCTTTGTAAATAACAGGTTGAAAATATTCCCCCTCTTCCCTCCAGCCATCCCGTCTCACTTCACTCCATCACAGGTGACCCTCACGGTTTTAATTACCTTCATTAGTTCCCAGCCACGAACACCTGACATTGTAATTTCACTCAGAAAAACATTTTCCATAATCCCCCAAACTTATTTTTTTAACCAAACTGAGGAGAAACCGTGCGTTGATAAATGTTCACAGTCTACACATTTTCCTGATCGTTCTCTGTTTTTATGTTTTTTCTTTTCACTATTTGTATATTTTTTCTTTTCTTAATTTATATATTTTCTCATCTCTATTTATATACTTTATCTTTTCTCTCTATATTTTCTCTTTTCTCTGACTATTTATACATCTTCTCTTTTCTCTGAGTATTTATATATTTTCTCTTTTCTCTACTTACATATGTTCTCTTTTCTTTATTTATATATTTTCTCTTTTCTCTGACTATCTATATATTTTCTCGTTTTTCTGATTATGTTTTTTATTTGCATTTGTTTTTCCTCTGATAATGTTTTTTTTTTTTTTCTTTTCTGCTCCTGTTTACTTTAGCTTTCTTCACCATTATTAATATGCATTATTATTTATAATTATTTTTTCCGCGATACAATATGATATACATCTTTTTTTTCAACGATACAATATTAAAAATTTCTTTTCTGACTAAATTATCAATAGCATTTTCCCATTTTCTTTTCACGGATAAATTGTGAACAATTTCCCTAGCTTTCTTATCTGAATATTTTCTCTGTTAGTTTAATATACCACAATTTTCCTCATTCTAATAATTTCTAACGCTTTCTCTCATTCTGAACACCTCTTAATCAACCTTATTTTCCTCTTCGTTTTTCTTTTTCGTTTTCTTTTTTCCTCTTTTTTTTTTTTTAAATCCTGTGGAGATGTGCTGACATTTTAACCTTTTCCCGAGGGGCCCCGAGGCAGTGTTTGTGAGAGGCGTAATTTAAACTTGGGGCTGCAGCGTCGAACTCCTCTTTATTGAAACATCTCGCTTCTTTTGGCAACCTGACCCTTCCTCGCCTCTGCCATTTTATTTATTACCTTAAATATTCATAGTTATTTACATACATACTAACTTATATATCCACTGCTATCTACCTACTAATCTATTCATAGTTATTTATTTACATACTTATTCAGATGTATTTATTTACCTACTAATTTATTCATAGTTATTTATTTACGGTACATAGTTATTTATTCAATTATTTATTTACCTACTAATTTATTCATAGTTATTTATTTACCGGCTAACTTATTTATAGCTATTTATTTACCGACTAATTTATTCAGTTATTTATTTATTTTGTTAGCTTACTTGGTGTGGTAAAAAATGCACCTAAAGCCAGCTGTCTACCCCATCTTCTTTTTTCTATATTACTCAATGTTAAAAGGATTCAGAACATCCAATTATACACTACTAAAAATATTAAGTGAATCTCCCGTGCCTGCACTTGCTATTCGTACATCACTTAATTATCTCTATGTTGCCTGATATAATTCCACGCCAGAATGTGTATGGATATTATGTTATGGAGAATGAACCTTGTGTTTGCGTTATATATTTAAATCTGGTTATTTATTTATTTATTTATTTACCTAGCTGGACAGACACATATTGTAGACAGATATATATATATATAGATACAGACAAACAGACATATACACAGATGTATAGATAGACAAGAATATATGTAGAGAGAGAGAGAGAGAGAGAGAGAGAGAGAGAGAGAGAGAGAGAGAGACGTCGGTACCTAATGATACTGGATAGATTATTAAAAATTCAGCCGAATCTTCATCTTTCCTGCGTTTTTCATTAACTTTTACTGCTATCTGGTATTATGAAAGGTCAAATTCCGTAAAGTAACCAGGTATTAAAAATGCACAAGAAATTTCGTTGAGTTTCTACATTAAGCTTACTTATTATTCAGTTTTATTCATCGTAAGTGTATAGATACGTGTAATTAAATCCCCGTGTCAATGCATATTTTATTTTTATTCATTTTTAAAAGTTATTCAGTATTATCAAGGAGGAGTCAAATAATTCTTGAACACTTCCGACACTGTTAATACCTCGCAAGACCTTCCCTTTGACAGCTAATATAGGTCACATTCCAGTCACTGTGGTCAGGAGGCAGCGCGGTCGTCTCCCAAGCAGCATAACCAGTGAGTGATGTGTTTCAATTCAGCTTTGGCGGATATATTATAATGAAATACAGGTATATTCGGTTTCCTTTCACCTGGCAATGATCCGTTACCCTTTTTCAGCTCAGTTGGCCGCCAAGTGTAGTCAGACTGGAGGATAAATTTGAGTAGTAACCAAGGAGTCACTTTTATCTCACAGCTAAGGGTCACTGAATTTCCAACTTAATATATAAATTGTGAGTGGCCCTGTTCCGTCAGACGATATCAATGCACGTATTCTCATCAGTTACGGAGGCTCCTAGCACCTCCGCCAAAGCGATTTATTTTGCTTATTACACCTTCCTACCCTCTTCGGTGCTTTCTAAATCATTCTAACATTACCATACTCTACAAAAATAACGTACACAATTATATTAACCAGTCATATCCAAAAATAAATTGCTACGGAAGAGGTGTTAGGGAGCTTCTTTAACCGACCATAATAAGCGACCAAACCGGCTACAGTAAGGCCGGTCATATGACTGCTTATACTCACTTCCTGTCGGTTTTTACTGATAACATAAATAGTTTCACAAACATAGCCATTAAAACACACCTGTCTTAACCTTTCACATGCACTGCTCTCACTCCACACACTACTCCTTGATTCGTACTTCATTATGTTTACCACTTTCCCCCTCCACTGCTATTCGTACTTGGTCAGCATGGGGACAGGTCTATATTGGTTATCATTCTCCCTCTAAGATTCGTATTAGTCAGCATGGGTACGGGTTCTCTCTCTCTCTCTCTCTCTCTCTCTCTCTCTCACTGTGGATGCGTTCTTTCTATCACTTGCCCTCCTATTTCCGAACTGTACTTGGCCAGCATGGGTACAGGATCATTCTGGCTGTTACTCTCCCTCCAAGCAGAACTTCCGGTTGCGTAGTGGGCCTCATATGGACTAACAGAGAATGAGCCACGCGGATTATTCACTCTATTATGACAGTCTGATTGTTTCCCTGCCGGCATCAACACCTCATTATGGACACACACACACACACACACACACACACACACACACACACACACACACACACACACACACACACACACACCACTAAATATATATATGTGAATTACAACCAATAACATACGAACACTATCTATGTACAACCGTAACATTCTCTCTCTCTCTCTCTCTCTCTCTCTCTCTCTCTCTCTCTCTCTCTCTCTCTCTCTCTCTCTCTCTCTCCGTGTGGCAGACAGTCGTAAGTTCGTCACAGTATTAAAGTGATAAGCACATCAATCCAGCAAACATCAGCACACTCGTGGTTCATAAATTAATATAAAAAAGCCTGGTCCACAGCTTTACACGAACCAGACTCAGGCCTCTATCTACTAATCTATCTATTTATCTATGTATATACATCTATTCATCCATACACCCATCCATCTATCAATCTATTTATCTATTTATCTAGCAATCTTGGTCCAAACAATACAAACACGAGACAAGCTTGTTTCTTTAGAGGGTCGAACTAGACGAACTACCCCTTTATGTAAGTCTCTCTCTCTGTATGTCAATCTATCTATCTGTCTTTTACCTACCTTATAAGCTCCTCTCTCTCTCTCTCTATCTATCTATCTATCTATCTATCTATCTCTCTCTCTCTCCGTCTATCTATTATTATATCAATCTACCTATCTGCCTATCAACTATCTCACTATATAACTTTAAGCCCCCTCCCCCCCCTCTCTCTCTCTCTCTCTCTCTCTGCTTCGAAAATGGTAAAAATAGAACCCTGACCAACTCTGGGCTTTGACACCACGAGCGCTGCTAATCTCCCAGAAATGGCCAGAAAATCACGGGAAATCAAAATCCTGGAATAAATAATAAGAGAATAAATTAAGAGGCTTCGGAGATCCAAAAAAAAAGGGTTTAACCATTTCACTCCCTTCACGTATATTTAATTTTATTCGTGAGAGCTTCAGGATTGCTAGCTAAGTTCGTGAACAACTTTTCGGAGAGGTATGGTCTGATATTACCTAAATTCGTCTCCTTAACCGCAAGAAATCTACTCTACGCTGAATAAAATCGTCTGTGTGTAAATAAAAAGCATGTATCAGCCACTGAGCTTGAAATATAAAAAAGGGTTAAAGATTGTCCAACACCCAGGAAACACTAAATGACCCCCACCTCAAAAATAAGGTACGTAAAATGAAAATAATAACTAAATCCTAGCCTAAGAGATTCGAATTCATATGCGCTGTGTAAATAAAAATCATATATCAGTCACTGTAACTGAAATATATAGGGGTGAAAGACTATCCCACGCCAAGGAAATATTAAATGACCCCCCACCTCAAAAATAAGGTACATAAAATGAAAATAATAACAAAACTCCTAGCCTAAGAGATTCGAACTCATATGCGCTGCTGATGTCTCAAAACGGACACGAAATCAGGGTAAAATCAGAATCCTGGAACACAAAGTCAGAAACCTGGAACACACAATAACGCGCCCAACCTGGAAGGCTTTAAAGATCCACATGGAGGTTGAAAATGTAGCGACCTTTACCACTTTACTGGGTGGGGAAAAAAAGGAAAAAAAAATAAAGGGAGATCGATGCTGGAGCGACTGGACAGATTCATGGCTGACTCTCTTTATTCTTCGTCTGTTTTTAGTTCTTCTTCCAATGCTGTTTCTTTTAGTCCCCCCCTTTTTTTACTTTTTATTCCTTTCTAGCGTCTTTCGTTCGGAGTTTATTATCACCTTTAATTCTCTCTCTCTCTCTCTCTCTCTCTCTCTCTCTCTCTCTCTCTCTCTCTCTCTCTCTCGATTTTCTCCACCCTTCACTTTTTTTTCCAATTTTCATCAAATCAGCTTCCCCTCTCTCTCTCTCTCTCTCTCTCTCTCTCTCTCTCTCTCTCTCTCTCTCGCGATTTTCTCCATCCTTCACTTTTTTCCAATTTTCATCAAATCAGCCTCCTTTGTTTCTCTCTCTCTCTCTCTCTCTCTCTCTCTCTCTCTCTCACTGCTACCTTATTTCCACGCTCTCCCCCATGACTTCACAGATAAAAGCAAAAACAATACATCCCCCCTTTCTAGGCAAACAAAGCAACGAGCCAGCTATGTCATCATCTTATCACCTTCCACTGACTTACCTATCACCATACTATCCTATTCTATCACCCGCTTTTGTAGTCTTTCACCTTAGGGCGCGTCCACAATAAATGAATGCTGGTGCTGGTGGAAGGTCTGTATCACTGTTATCCCTTAGAAGTTCTCGCCCCCACCTACCCGCGTCCAGTAAGGCCATCTGTACGGGTTAGTAACGCAACACCCCTACCCGCACCCACCCGCATGGATCTGGTGTGGTCGCGTCCTAAGATTAAATGGACTGACTCATGACATTTTCTGAGGGAAGGGATACTGATAATTGCTTTCGACTGTCCATGTTAATAATGGCTTTCTCAACCACTTACTTGTAAACACGAAGATTAACACCTGCGTTACTTATTCCTTCACTACAGTCTTACCTGCAACAAAGAAAGGAACAATTACTTAAAGAAGCACAGCATAACTTTAACATACAGTAGGGTGTATGTATCGTTACTTTAAAAGGATCAACTATTCAAATAAAAAAAACAGTAAACCTATTAAATAATTATGTTTGTACATTAGCTGAGTCTCTCTCTCTCTCTCTCTCTCTCTCTCTCCACTCTTTTTTTACTTATCCTTTTCCCTCCCTCCTTCTCCCCTTTTCACTCACCCCTGCTTGGTTTTTTTCCCTTTCCTTTGCTCACTATCTCATTTTTACTCACCCCTCTTACTCCCTCTCCTTCCTCAATTACCCTCTCCTCTCATCTTGCCCCTATCTCTTACATAATACATTCCCTCCCTCTTTCCCTACTTCTCCGTCTCCCTCCCGTCTCTCTCTTACTTAGCCCTTTCCCTGCCTTCCTTCTCCCTCCACCTCTCTCTCTTCACTTATCCCTTTCCCACCCTCCATTCTCCCTACCTCTCCTCCTTTCTCCCTCCCTTCTCCCTATCCCACCTCCTTGGCCTCTCCCTCCTCCCTTCCCACTCCCTTTTCCCTACCATACCCCTTTCAATCCCTCCCTACTCCTTTTCGTTTCTCCCTTCCTTCTCCCTATCCCTCCTATTTTTTCCCTCCCTCCTCCCTACCCCTCTTCCTTTCTCACTCCCTTCTCCTCACCATACCCCTTTCCATCCCTTCCTACTCCTTCTCCTTTCTCCCTCCTTTATCTCTTACTTACCCCTCTCCCCTCCTCCCTTCCCCCTTCTCTCACCCCTTTCCCTCTCTCCCCTCCCCACCATTTCCCCCCTCCCCTGCCATCAGTATGTATGAGTGCCCCCCCACTGTAACCATTATGGACAGGTAGCCACAACTCGGAATACAAAAATGATTGGAAACTCTGGCGCCGGACCCAATCAAATTTACCCACCAGACCACGGCCCTAGTGTGTCAGATTTTTTTTTTTTTTACTGTAACTCTTTCTGGACTAAGGAAACCATCTCTCTCTCTCTCTCTCTCTCTCTCTCTCTCTCTCTCTCTCTCTCTCTCTCCATACCAGCCTGCGAGTGTCACACAATTTTTTCCTTGCAACCCCTCCAAAAAATAATTAAAATAACGAAACTGAGCCGTAATTTCGTTGGCTTAGCTTTCTTGCACCTCTTCTTGAGAGATTTATTACGACTATGTTGCTTTTCTCTCTCAATTATCAACAAAAATAAATCACCAAATCCATCAACACACCTAAACATATAAAATGGTAAGGAACAGGTGTTTGGTAGTCTCCTGTGTTAGCCTAGACACTTTCTTTCGCCTTTTTTTCTAAGCTGGAAATAAACAAAATGAAGGAATTGGATACATTGTTCGCAAATCCCTTCAACAACATGACCTACCCAAAACTGAATCAAATTGAGTGGTAGATGCAAGATTACACTAAACTGATATAACCCAATGCAAGAGAGCGAGAAGGCAGGTCTTTATGTACCTTGCTCTCACAGTGTCTTTATTTACTCAGATGGCAGAATTATACATATACTTGGCTAAGCTGTTTATTTGGGAGATATAACTGTTTTGACCCGACGTGGACCCTGTTAGAAATCGCGACGAAACCCCTTCATCTCCACCAACAAGCTTTCCATATTAGGTGTGTGTGTGTGTGTGTGTGTGTGTGTGTGTGTGTGTGTGTGTGTGTGTGTGTGTGTGTGTTCTATATAATGCTACATAACATTTACAATCTTCCTAGAAATGGCCCATTCTTGGAGTTTTGATGCTAGTAAAATCCTAGTACAGTCTGTATGGTAAAACATACTGGGTTTTGGACTCTCCTCTTCTAAGCAAGTCCTGTGACACAAGATTCACGCTCAGCCTTAAGAAAATGCCAACGTTCTTGAAGGGCAGGTGGCGGTAAATCAATACTGCCTACTGGACTCTTCCGAAATTCTTAGAGCAGGAGTGTGAAATTAAGTTCATGGTTAGAAGGCAACAAAATTCTGTAACTTTTTAACTACTTCAACATTATTTTTATGGTTTATGTATCTATTTATTATCCATCTATCTGACTATCTCTACCTATCTATCTATATATCTATCTATCCATCTATCTATCTATCCATTAGTCTATCCATTTTGTTTATTTGTCTATCAATCTATCCATCTGTCTATCTACCTATCTATCCATCTACCTATCTATCTATCCATCTATCTATTTATGTCCATCTTCCTATTTATCTACCTATCTATCATTGAAGGACCCAAGGATGGAATTCCCTCAAATGTTGATCCTTTCATAAGCAGCTAAATTTACTAGAAGAACAAAAACTGATTACTTCGTGTTATTTTCCAATTTGAACAAAAATGAGGAATGCTGCGTATAATTCTTCTGAAAATGCCCTAACTCTTTCAGTACAACACCAGTTTTATTTCTGCTACCGTTGACGATTTAGTAAGATTTGAGGAGGGACTTGGAGGCGTAGTTAATCCCTGCAGTGTCATGTTTCTATTTCCTCCTTTCTACTGCCAGACGGTATCATTAATCTATGGGACACCTTTCGTATTAATAAGGTCGGAAATAGCCTCTTACCCTTCAGTACAATTACTTTTTTCATTTGAGTGTCTGCCAAGCGACTTTTTTCAGTGAACTGATGACGACGACGACAACGACGATGATGACGATGACGATACCAACGACGATGGACGATGACGATACCAACGATGACGATGACGATGACGACAACGACGATGATGACGATGACGACGATGACAACAAAAAATATGATGAAAATGACGACGACGACGACGACGATAACAATGATAATGAAATACGGTATTATACATGATGACAATGAATCTGATCATTGCAAAGATGAGGGCAACGATGATATAACATGGTATATGAGAACGCTAAAAACAACTGACAAGACAAAATACAGTGCCTTCATCCACCAGATCTCTGTGTATCTGCGTGGGAGGGGAGAATACACAGCAACAGTAACTGCCTGGCCGTGTGTTATCCAAAATTGAGTGTGTGGAATTATAGATTAGAAATGTGCCAATGTTCTACTGGGGTTGACTGTAAGGGTAGGCTGAAAGATTTAAAAGACAGGGAGATGAAAGAGAAGAATAGAAGAGACGAGAAGAGGTGGAAGTGGAGAGGAGAGGAGACAGAAATGGAGAGAAAGGAGGTGAGGGGACTGGAGACAATACAACGGACGAGAAAAAATAGGAAAAGTATGACAGGGAAGGGAAAGGATGGGAAGGGAATAGAGGGGACAGAAAGAGATAATAAGGAAATGGATGAGGAAAAATTACAAGTTAGGGTGTGCCAGTGTTCCACCATGCTAGACAACTAGAATGTTTAATTTGGCCAAAAATTGCCATCTTATCATGACTGCTGAGTTATAACAGATTATCATTGGTGTATGGTGCTAGTCACGAAGAGGCACCATAGGAAGCATGGAGGGTTGTAGTGCTGTCTCCTTCCGCCTCTGAACTACGGGAAATAAGCTACTAAAGGATGAAAGGTAAAATTACTGATACTATAATGAAGGATGTTTCCATGAATGAAAGGGGTGAATATAAAAGCTTGGGAGGGGAGATATGAGAAGAGAAAAGTGAAGAGAATGGAAAAGGAAAAGAAAGAAAGGAAGAGAAAGGAAAGGAAATGCTGAACCGAAATGAAAGGGACGAGGTCAGGAGACGAAGGGCGAGGGGTTTCTGAGGTTTCACACTGGAGAAAGTTCAGAAGCCAGGAAGATAAGAGAACAGAAGAGAAACAAAGAGAAGACGAGAAAGGAAGCTGTTAGCATGCTAACCTGACATGAAAGATTAAAAAAATAAAAGTATGACAAAGACTGAAAAGGAGAAGGTGGAGCAGGAGGAGGAGGAAGGGGGGGAGGAAGGAAACTGTATGCCAGCACGTGAATGAACCGGTATGTATGTATGTGCACCCACGAAGAAGCTGTCAGGAAAAAACGCTCTGACATACATACCTCGAGATATTACATCAACCTCACGATATCAAGGTTATCAAAGTTCAACCTCAAACTTTCGGAGATAATACACACACACACACACACACACACACACACACACACACACACACACACACACACACACTCTCTCTCTCTCTCTCTCTCTCTCTCCTGTATATATATATATATATATATATATATATATATATATATATATAATGTGGCTGAACTGCATCATGCAAAATAGCCTACAACCATCAATACATCACATCCTACAACATCAGGTTTACCAAAGGTCACCCCTGAAGTTCGAAGCATTGAAAATAGGGATCAAATATCAGACCAGACGAACTGAACATGCGAACTACCCACATCGAGACATCCAAGCATTGCATCAAGTCCACTAACCAAGCTTACAAAGTTCACCCTCAAACTTTCTCAGATAAGAAAATGGGCTTTAATTATCACACCAGTCCAGCTAGTCAGTCTCACGCCCTGCTAATAACGCCCCTGTCAAAGATAAACAACAGGCTTCCCTCACGGATGTTTCGATTCACGAAGTCTTGGGAATATACAGTGAGAGGAAGAAAAAAATAGAAGCGAATTTTATACTGAGAATATGAAGTACCTGTGTACTGTACAGGGGGCGGACAGTAACATCATTTGACTCTTCAGGTATTGTAGTTGTAACCACAGTTCATTTGAAAAATGAACTAGGTGGACTGCACGCTTAAATTCCCCCTCTCCTGCCTCCACCATTCTCCTTCTGGAGAAGAGGGAAGTATACTATTCAGGTGAACACTGCATTATAAAACTCTTACACAATACTCTGAAAATCCTGTTCCGTGCATAACATCACTTGGTTCCGAAACTCATGGCTCACTGTCTCATTATGTACCGTAGTGACGTGGATGAATATTTATGTCCGCATTCGTAAATTCTCTCTCTCTATCTCTGTCTCTGTCTGTCTGTCTGTCTGTCTCTCTCTCTCTCTCTCTCTCTCTCTCAAACACACACACACACACAGTCCGATGCATCTCCGTCCCGTCCTTCCATCTCATCCTGTCGTCAGTGGTTCCTTTACAATGTATCGATACCGCATCACAACTTCTTTGCTTCACCAGGAGGGATGTCTCCTTGGCTGAACAAGTCTATCAGGTATTAAAACGAATATGAAAAAAAAATCGTCACCTACTGAAAGGGTTAATCCCACAATTCAACAACGCTTTATTTATTTACATTATTGATTTATTTATATATTCACTTCGGTGACCTCATGATAATTTAAATGAAGTAAAGAAAGATCTCTGACGAATGGGGTTGACAACATTCTCTTTCAGCCATCCATAGTACAAAGAACTACCCTAGGAGTGAGGGGGTGACTGAGGGCGATGTGTAACTCCTGTGGTCGTAAAGGTCTCGGCTGAATAACATCACACGGTATATATAAATTTGTTTGTTTGTTTATTTATTTTATATGTATCAGAGAGAGAGAGAGAGAGAGAGAGAGAGAGAGAGAGGCAGACAGACAGACAGACAGAGAGACAGAGACAGAGACAGAGACAGAGACAGACAGACAGACAGAGTTGATGAGATCTTGGTATACCAATCAGAATATAAATGGAAAAGAGAAATACCTAGTTTTGGATCGACAGTCTCAGAGAAACAAAGTGGTTGATGTGCACATGAAAGTGATGCTGTGACGGGCTGGACCTGGTCATGAGGTTGTATTAAAGCTTTGATTCAACTTTTTTGTCATTTTCATTTTATTTTTCCCGCTTCCAGGCGATTTCCTTTAATTTACACAAGATATATCGAACTGGATGGGTCTGATAGCCTCCATTACCTCCTTTATTTCTATGGGATATTTCGTAAGCAGAAGAGAAGTCAAGCGTTAATGAAAATAATGTTCAAAATACACCATCTACTAAAGGGGTTGTAAAATACTCACCTATTATATTAGGGGACTTTTGGAGAGAGAGAGAGAGAGAGAGAGAGAGAGAGAGAGAATACATGCCACAGTATTGTGATCCGACACGTAAATATGAAGAGACCTTGTATAATCCTTTCCTTTCTCGTTTTCCCAACCGCAGTGAAGAAATAAGGAAGAGAGAGAGAGAGAGAGAGAGAGAGAGAATCTGTGTGTGTGTGTGTGTGTGTGTGTGTGTGTGTAGTGATGTGGTGCTGCGTGTAATGGGACCAACCTTTACAAACTTTCCTTCAGTAATACCATATGCCACGTCTGACCAGCGACAGGGGGGATATTTAACCTCTGTCGTATGTTTATCAGAATTTCGACAAACCAGTAATTTAATCTTGCTCCTCAGTTCTGTTTCGTACAGCATCGGGGACGAACATCGCCCAACTTTTTTGTCGAAGAATTACAAAACTCTTACACAATACTCTGAAATGCCTGTTGGACTTCGCAGAGAACATCATTTAAGTTTCAAAGGTCACTGTTCACCGTCTTGCTGCTTATCGTACTGCAGTGGATCAACATGAGAGTCCATAACAGTTCATTCCCGATTTTTCTCATACACACCAGTCCAAAAGATCAATACATGTACATTACCACAACCTCCATCAAGTCGAACCCAGATCAAAATTTCAGCATCTCTTTCCTAAAATTGCAGTTCTAAAAACTTAATGGTCAAAAAGTCACATATAACAACCTCAAATATCTACGAACATCAACACAATCTCCATCAAATTGCACCTGAATCACAAAAAAAACATAAACATCAACGAATCATTCTCGAAGCTGCAATTACAAAAATACGGAATTCATAACAGTCATGTGGCATCAAAACTAGAAAATTGCTGAAACCTCAGAAGCTCCCACCGTCACCATCACATCACATACAAATCACAGCTGCATAAATTTCAAAACTCATTCGTAAATTTTCAGTTTCGAAAAGAAGAGTAGCAAAAGTTGACATAAAAAAAAACACTACCACCATCATCAAATTACATCCAAATCACACGTGTTAATTATTAAAAATCTTTTCCTAAAAAAACAGATTCGAAAATAAACAATAACATTAAAAAAGACAGTGATACAAAAACGGGAAAATAATACCAAAACTCCCACCATCACTATCATATCTCGCCCAATAAACAATTGCATAAACGTCAACTGTTCTACAATTTCGTAAAAAAAAAGAAAAAAAAAAAGCGACAAATGGTTACAGAAAAAAAAATAAAGATAAAAGCACCCACAAGCTCTCACTAACGCAATGAACACCATCTTCACCAAATCACATCCAACTCCTTTTTATTCCAAAACTGGGGAGAGAGAGAGAGAGAGAGAGAGAGAGAGAGAGAGAGAGAGAGAGAGAGAGAGAGACCCTCAAGAACTTCCCCAACTCCATCACCAATACCACCAACTTCCACCCAAGTCACAACTGCAAGTCTTTCCAGAAACTGCATCCCTTAAAAAAAAAAAAAAAAAAAATGTTAGATGATATACTTGGAAAAACTTCAGTAACTACCACCAACCCATCACAATATCCAGCAAATCAAACCAAAGTTACAAATGCAAAAAAGTTCAGCAATTTCACTCCTAAAATCAAAGCTCAAAAATACAGAAAAAGAACAAATGGTGACATGACTTACAATATAAAAAAAATATCAAAATCTCCACCATCATCCCCGCCACCAAATCATACCCAAACCACAACGGTGTAAAGTTCGACAATTTTACTAAACCTGCAGTTCCAAAAATAAGAGTGAATACAATAGCCCATGAAATGAATTGTGAATCATACAATCAGGAATATCCCAACAGCAAAAATTTTACGAACTTATTCCAACAACTGCAGATCCGTGTGTAATAGATAGATAGATAGGCTAGACAGACACAGACAGAAGGACAGATAGAGAGATAGACAGACAGACAGATATAGATAGGCGTTCCACCCAGCAAAATGTATAAAATAGTCTCTACCACAAAAAGAAAAAATCATGGTACATTATTTGCACGGGGAAAAATAAGTTACAAAACGCTACGTTTCCAATGCGTCCCCCTCCACCCAGAAAATCATTGTTAGGCATTTGGACGCAGAAAATTAGTGTCTGAGTCCACATAACAGTACAAAACAGCTACCTCCTTAATCATCATCATCATCATCATTATCAACATCATCATCATCATCACCATTTTTTAAATCAATCATCTAATCCAGTGTTGCCCCATGTGGAGCGTAAGAGCCCGGGGCTAGGCAAGTTGGTCCTGACATTTAAGATGATAGTGGGCAGCCTCTTACATCCCTGAGTGGCACTGCGTGAGCAATAAACCCCTACTGCCCCTTGGATATAAACCTGCACTGGCTCAATCGGATTGGAGCGCCATAATTTCTCACTAAACCACCAGGCGCCATAATTTGGTTATACGAGTATGGTTATCACCCAGCGTAATAAATGGATTCCTGGTGTAAAGGGAACAATTTGGCTTGTTACTCAGTGTAGTCACCCGTAGACAGAAGGAAGATGAAAGAATGAAGGAAAGAAGGATAAGAGGAAGAAAGGACAGAATGAAGGAAAGAAGGATAAGAGGAAGGAAAAAAGGAAGTAAGAGAGGAAAGAGCAGGCACCCGAGAGCAGAACTACATCGAGTGAGTGGATGGTGAGCGCCGTAACCTACCACAGTGATAGTAATAGTAATAATAATAATAATAATAATAATAATAACAATAATAATAGTAATGGTAGGATATCTGACCATGTAAAATGACGATTCAATACGGAAAACTGTACTGCTAAAACGGTTCCTTTCTCCCCACAACCTAAAATCAAGGCAGGCATTTGGACGAATACTACAAGACGTTCCAACAGGCAAAGCAACAAATCAGTGACAGAACACTCTTAGGAAGGTATCTGGACAGGTACAAAAAGACCAAAAGGGCAATCCAATAGACGATGGTGAATATTCAGACTTTCACCACCCCTTGATTACCACCGCAACCTTTAAGCTCTTGGTGTGTGCAGGATCAAACTTTTAGCAGGAGAGTCGGGAGTTGTCTTTCTCCGTCGCTCTCTCTCTCTCTCTCTCTCTCTCTGATTTCCTTTCTTTTTTAACATCTCTTCCCATACTCACTTTGTCTATTTCTCACAGTATTCTCTCACATCTTTCTTGATCTTTCAATGGGAGGTACGAATTGTCTTTTCTACCCTCCACCGAAAATATCTCTCTCATGTGCTCTAAGTTGTTTTCTCTGCTTTTTTCGTTTCTCTTTTTTTTTTTCTTTTTTTTTACATTCCTTCCCATACGGTACTCAATTTCCCCCCCCTCTCTCTCTCTCTCTCTCTCTCTCTGTAATCTTGCTTTACACCCCGCTCTTACTCACCCCCTCTCGCTTTTTTCAATTACTATTTTCTCTCCTATCACTTTGAAATACTTTACATGCCCTTGCATAAAAGACTTAATTCCCATGCATTTTATTTCCGACTCTCTCTCTCTCTCTCTCTCTCTCTCTCTCTCTCTCTCCTGGAAATATACACACAATTCAGATGACCAACGCAACCTTTCATATCCTTTAGTATGCAAAATGAAACTTTAAATAGGAGTCGGTTTTACATTTTCTCCGCGACCATGAAATATTCCGTCCTAGTTTCGCCAATCTGTTAGCACTCAGAACAGAAATAGGGACCGGGATTGTTACAGCGACGGTTGCAAGGAGAAATTTGGGGGGGAATAACTGACGAGTGTTTTTCTTGTCTGTAAGATTCATTCTCTCTCTCTCTCTCTCTCTCTCTCTCTCTCTCTCTCTCTCTCTCAATACTAATGATTCCGAATAAACCTTTCACCTTTCTGATGCTATAAATAGCTCTATATAAAATCGCCCGACGTTAGCTAAAAAAAAATACAACCTTAGTATTTCGCTGTCAAAGAGATAATAACTTCAAGAAAATAACGTCTTTAATGTTACTCTTAATGCCGCCAGACGATTTTTTTCAGCCTACAAGGGATCTCTCATACGGGTGGGTTTAGAAATGTTATTGTCTCCAGTAACGCATTATGTATATACAATTATTTCTCACTTGTGCTACCAACCCGACACCACCACACACACCTGCACCACTCACAGAAATAACTCCCTCACACACCTGTCTTGCCTGTCTTTTCCATATGCATACCTGACTAACTCTTAATATACATGACTCACAAACCTGGATCCACTCATACACCTGACTTCTCTCAACCACTAACCTGTCCACATAAATAACCTTCTCACACACCTGTCTTGCTTGTCTTTTTCATATGCATACCTGACTAACTCTTAACATACATGACTCACAAACCTGGCTCCACCCATACACCTGACTTCTCATCCACAAACCTGTCCCACCTATATAAACTGCACCTTCATATAACTCTATAATCTCACCTGCCTAGTTGCTGTATAAATTAGACATACTTAACACACCTGCCTCACCTATCACCGGCTACACACCTGTCCTACTGATATAAATAACTTCTTCATACGACTGTCTAATTTTACCTGTCCAACTGTTCTAATTATCTGACTAACCTCTTAATATGCCTGCCTCACACACCTGACCGCACCACACACACCTGGACGTCCTATAGAAGTAACCTCATACACCCGTTCCATTACCTGTACATGAGACTAGCCTGCGATACACCTGCCTTACGCACCTGACTCCATTTCATACCTGTCCTATACACCTGTCTACCCAACATCTCCACCACCTACACAAATGTCTTCCTCACATACCTGCCCAATCTTCTTACCTATCTCTTTCCTGTACACATGAAACTAGCCAGTAATGCAACTGCCTCACACACCTGACTTCCCTCGCCCACACAACTGTCACCCGCAGAAAAGCAAGAATGAGATGGAAGGCTGAAAAAAAAAAAGCCATAAATAACTGCATGAAAAGCTTATCTGAAACTGACTGAGGGCAAACAGTATGAGAGAGAGAGAGAGAGAGAGAGAGAGAGAGAGAGAGAGAGAGAGAGAGAGAGAGAGAGAGAGAGAGAGAGAGAGAGAGAAATTAAAAAACTGATTTTTTGTATATATAATAAGGTTTAACAATATGATTGAAAAAACTGCTTTTAGTAAACTAAACATACACAAAAATGTTAGTCTACAAAGCACGGAGAACTGACACAGACATGAAGTCAACAAAAAGGGGATGGAGTGGAGAGGTATAAGAGAGAGGGGGGTGTGAGCTGGGAGCAGGGCAGTGAAATGGCGGGGGACAGGGCGACATGGAGGCGATTTGTTTGTGGCCACCCCTTACAGGATTGAGGCGTCCGGCAATAGATAGACAGATAGAGACAGAATACTTTTAACACTGCCATGCTGAACTAATATTTAAAGCGAAGTTGTTCTAACCTGCCATGCTGTAACCCATTTCGGCTCAACATGATGAGCCAGACGTAGTCAGACTGAAGATTCGATTTTAACTAATAACCAAGGAGACTCATGGACCTGACACGTAAAGCTCACTATATATCACGCAATCATGACTTTGTATTTGAGCTCTGAGAGTAGCCAGGCTCCGACAGATGAAGACAAAAAAGTATTAAAACCGCTCAGAAAAATGTAAATTAGCTACCCCGAGGTGACCTGACATTTACTTGAAGGTCACCATTGCGTCTTTTTCTCTTCACCACAACAATTCTGCTTCAGGTCACTAGGCATATTACTCCAGTTTTTTATCCTTATCTTGCAACTGTATTTTCTATATTCTTGTGGACAGACAGACAGACAGACGGTAGAAAACGACACATACACACACACACACACACACACACACACACACATTCTGTAATCATGTGGAAAGACAGACACACAGAAAGACGGAAGAACACGACGCACACACACACACACACACACACACACACACACACACACACACACACACCATCCTCCTCTCAACAAACACAAACAAAAACACAATTCTCACCACACCATAACAAGATCATGACAAACCACCACCACCACCACACCACCACCCCCTTCCTCTCCGCAACCCCTCATTCCCCTCGCCCTTCCCCCAGCAATAGCCGAGTGACAAATGGCGGGGAATGAAATAAATGTGAGGTAGCGGGTGAGCAACATCAGGTAGCGACGGAGGATGGTCCAGGTGAGTTATGGACTGATGCTATGACAAGTTCATGACAAATTTGGGGGAAGTTTTCCTTTTATTTGGCAAGTTTTTGACAAAATCTCTGTTATATGAATTGCCGTTCTTTCTTTGGAACGTAGTGCCTGATTCTTTGCCTAAACTTATCATCGGCGTGTATCCGTGTACAATTATCTGCGTCGAAGAACGGAAAGTATATGAGATCGGCGCGTACTTGTTTGCTCAGTATTTTACAATTGTTATCTACGTTGAAGAACGGAAATTATATGAGATCGGCGCGTATTTATTTGCCTATTATTTTTCCTTCTTTAGGAAAAAGATCTTATTTTAAATTATTACCATCATCATTCAGCCCAGCCGACAATGTCCATCATTAAATGGTGTACTGCCTCTGACCAACCCCACCACCCATCAACATCTCAACACATCCCTCCCACGCCTCCTAACACATCCCATCTTATTCTCCCCCACTCAGCCTCACGACTTAACCTATCTAACTCCCCTCCTCCTACATAATTAATCTTATTCTCATCCACCAACCCACGCCCCTCGACCCTCCCACATCAAACTTCCAAGAGAAATCTGTGACTTCAACCCCTTCACTGTCAGAACTTCAACGACAATGTCATCACCACAACCATCATCATCATCAACACCACCTCAGCCAGCATCACCACCACCAGCAACAACCACCAACGCCACCAATGTTACCACCATCAGCAATCACACGATGAACACCACCACTACCATTCCAAATACCAACACCATCACACCACCTCCACCACCGGCACAACCACCACCAACAACAGTAACGAAGAAACTATCACCACCACTATCACAAACAACTACACAATAATCATCACCAGCTACAAAAATACTTCACCACCACCACCACCACATCAGCACCACCAACACCACAACTACCACCACACCAACACATCAGCACCATCAACACCACCACCACACCAACACATCAGCACCATCAACACCACCACCATATTATATCACCACCAACACCACCACCATCACATTATCACCATCACCACCACCACACCACCACCATCACCACCACAACCACATCACCACCACCAGCAATGTAAGAGGATTCAGCGTGTCACCAGCAGCAGGTTTCACTGTACTGTATAAGGTAATTTCACTGAGCACAACACTAGCTTTATAATTATTCTCCTGTGCTGCTGTTTGTGCCTTCCAGCTAAACACACACACACACACACACACACACACACACACACACACACACACACACACACACACACAGCGACTCCTATACTGGTGTGGTTTTAAGTACCTAATTAATTCCTAAACAAAACAAAAAAATAAAGCTCAAAAATATCACCGTACGCAGCAAGTATAAAATATAATTGACGTCATCATATTAAATGGATCACCTGTTTTTCTCCAGACAGGTGTTCCATTAGTTAAATAAAATAATTTCGTATTCTCCCCTTGGGGCTAAGATACGAATACGTGTGTGTGTGTGTGTGTGTGTGTGTGTGTGTGTGTGTGTGTGTGTGTGTGTGTGTGTGTGTGTGTGTGTGTGTGTGTGTGTGTGTGTGTGTGTGTGTGTGTGTGTGTGTGTGTGTGTGAGAGAGAGAGAGAGAGAGAGAGAGAGAAAGAGAGAGAGAGAGAGAGAGAGAGAGAACATCGTTAAGGAAATAGAAGATACCACTGATAGATAAGAGAAAGATATATATACCTAAGAGAAGTGGGAGATACGATAAGCATTGAGAGATAAGGAAAGGCTACATTGAAGGAGTTGGGATATTACACAAAAAAAAAAAAATGAGAAAGACAATATGAAGGGAAGGGGAAAAGTAAAATAAGCATGGACACATATGAGTAGGAAAAAACGTAATCAGCGTAGAGAGGGGTGAGATATGAAGAGATAACGAAGACGGAAAACAACTCATATACATTAATGAAAATATAACAAAGGGAAGCGAAGATATATATATATATATATATATATATATATATATATATATATATATATATATATATATATATATATGCTGTATATCTATCTATCTATCTATATCTATATCTATCTATCTATATATCTATCTATAAGGTATGGAAAGGGACTAAGGAAAGAAAGGGGGAAGTATGGAGAAGAAGCGAGATGAAAGAGAAGGTAGGGAGTGATGTGGAAGGAGGAAGAAACAGATCAAATGGAATATTATACTGCAAGACTTCAGACATGTTAATAACCAATAAATAAATAAATACATATATAAATACATAGAAAAACTAGAATAAGCGCAAATACGAGAGTAAAACTGGGACATAAGAGACTGATAAAAGAAAAAAAAAAACAGCAAAACAGATAAAAATAAATCTGAGACAATGCAGCATTACGAATAACGAATGTCGACACGAGACCGTAAAAGGGAGAATACACGAAATACGCAAAAACACAGACGAAAATATAAGGGAAAAAATTAATCATGAAGACATCACAGTATTTATTATCTTCCTCATCCAGAGATAAAATTTAAACAGAAAGAATTTACGCATGAATATTATCATCCAACTTTTAATAATGAGGAGGAACGGCATTACGAACAGGAATACACACACACACACACACACACACACACACACACACACACACACACACACACACACACACACACACACACACACACACACACACACACAGAAAGAAACTCTCACAAAAGCACCCATAGAAACTGAAGTAAACAATAACTGACTCATCATTCAAGCCTTAAAGTTTACATGGACCTAAAAATATCATTCTATCAATCAATCAATCAATCACTCTATCTATCTATCTTTGTATCTATCCATTCATCCATCGATCCATGTATCTACCTATCAATCTATCTATAAATAATTACAAGCAAGCGTAGCAAAGCAATGTTTACGTTCAGCAGAGAAATGAGTGGCCCGACACGACACGGCCCGACCGCGATGGTTTTCAGAGACTAATAACTTTTCTACTGCGTGAGATGGAGAAGAGATTCTTTCAGCAGGTAGTAGATATAGCTAAAAATAATATTGTTTTTTCATATATACAATGAATTTCCGATAATCCGGCATCCGATGGTTCGGAAAACCCGATGGTTCGGAATTTTCAGCACAGGGTCATGTTTAGCTTTTGGGGGTAAAAGATTGTGAAAAATCGGGAAAAAATAGAAAAATATCGATGATACTACTGTACCACCCCAACACTACTAGCACTACTATGAGTCAAACAGCCTATATCTGCACTACACTACAAAGGAAAGTAAAGAACGCTATCATTTTTTAATGTAAAGGAAAATGGAAATAATAATTAAAACGAAGAGGAACACACTGGGTGGAAAATGAAGACGAATGAAAGGCAAACACAGAGGAAAATGAAGAGGAAAAACAAAGAGGAAAATGAAGAGGAAAAACAAAGAGGAAAATGAAGAGGAAAAACAAAGAGGAAAATACACATCATTAACATCATTCTATCCCTTTTACTCGCCTGAGATGGGACGGTGTGTGAAGAGGAAAAAAAGGAAAAAGGAGAGAGAGAGAGAGAGAGAGAGAGGCGTAAGATGGAAAATGTACACACGAAACGGGAAGAGGGAAAATGCAAAACATACTAAGAAGAA
Organism: Coenobita brevimanus; assembly: GCF_032717465.1. Taxonomy (NCBI): domain Eukaryota; kingdom Metazoa; phylum Arthropoda; class Malacostraca; order Decapoda; family Coenobitidae; genus Coenobita; species Coenobita brevimanus. Next base: position 5,368,803 of record NC_136991.1, on the reverse strand, counting down.
CGATGAAAAAGCAAGGAAAGGAAGAAAGAGGAAAAGCAAGGAAGGGAGGAAAGAGTAAAAAGCAAGGAAGGAAGGAAAGACAAAAAAGCATGGAATGGAGGAAAGGAAAAAGAAAGGAAGGTGGGATGGAGGAAAAAAAAGGAAAGGAAGGAAAGAGGAAAAAAAAAGGAAAGGAAGGAAAGAGGAAAAATCAAAATGGGAGAAAGAGGGAAAAGCAAGAGGAGAGGAAAGAGGAGAAGGTAAAGGAGAAAGACTACAAAGGGAGATAGCGGCGTCAAGGGCAACAGACAGGAAGGAGTGGATTTCAAGCTGCTGCTGAAAATAGAATGTGTGTGTGTGTGTGTGTGTGTGTGTGTGTGTGTGTGTGTGTGTGTGTGTGTGTGTGTGTGTGTGTGTGTGTGTGTGTGTGTGTGTGTGTGTGTGTGACAGACCAGTAACTCAGACAATTATTCCTCATTTATTTCAAGTACAAGAAAATATATGCATGCCACACGCATAATTAAGCTGTTAAGTAAGAAGAAGGGCTAACTGATCCTCCTAAGCCCACGAGATTACTGCCTTTAACTCTCTTTTATGTCATATCAAAATTACCTGCTAAAAGAATCTCACACCTGAATAGAAAATAAAAAAATTTATAAAAGGTGCTAAATTTTTTCCTGGCTTCCTCGAATAAAACGGCAGGTTTATGCAAATTACATGTACATCGCTGGTAGAGAGAGAGAGAGAGAGAGAGAGAGAGAGAGAGAGAGAGAGAGAGAGGTGGGGGGGCACCGCTAGTGGGAATGGGAAGGGAAGGTGGAGAGGCTAAAGGGGAAGGGAAGGTGGGGGAGGTAAAGGGGAAAGGAGGGGAAAGTGAGGGGACACTGGTGGTGGGGGATGGAAGGTGATGGACATAAAGGGGGTCGGGGGAGGGAGTGGGACACTGAAAAGTTGAAAGGTGGGTGGGGAGTTAATATATTGGTATTCTTAGATTTAATGAAGGTGAAGAGAGCGGGAAGGTGAGAAGAGGAGAGATGCAAAAGAAATGAAAAAAGAGGAAAGGAAAAAAAAGTTAATGATGACAAGGTAAAGAGGGAAAGAGAAAGCAGGGAGATACGATAAAATAAGTGAGGTTGGAGGGGAAAGGAGTGAAGCGAGACAATTGTGAAAGCGAAAATGAATAAAAGGAAAGGGACAGAAAAACAGAATGACAGGATATGGAGAGACGAGAAAGAAGAGGAATGGAAAGGACAGAGGAAATGGTCATTATGGAAATGGAAGGAAGAGGAATGAGAATGAAGGAAAGGTAATTAACCCTATGTATGCAATGACGTTACCCTAGGAGAGGATGAAATGGAGGAAGAGGAGTGAGGAGCTAAGCAGAGGGATAGGTAGATGAGAGAGAAGAAGATGAAAAAAAGCAACAACAGGAGGAAGGAAAGGCGGTGAGGAGAGGGGGAGACGAGCAGAAAGAAAGAAAACAGGTCGAAGAGAGAAATGATACAATGAGAAAGGAAAACAATTATAATGGGAAGGAGGAAGAGATGGGAGGTGGGGAATACAGGGAAAGAAAATGACAAGTGAAAGCGAGGGAAGGAGAGGCAATGCTCATGAAAAGAAGGGAGAGAAGGAGGACGAAACAAACGAGAATAATGAGAGGATGCGAGAGATTACGATTAAATGAGCCAAGCCGATGGGTGGAGACAAGATAAGAAAAAATGATGTGAGCGGCAGAAGGAAGAGATGGAAAGAGGTTGGAAAGGCACGAAGGGAGAGTGAAAGAAAGTAACAACAAGGGAGAGAAAGCAACAACGAGGGAAAGTAACAACAAGGAAGAGGAAAGAAAACAAGGACAGGCTGGGGAGGGAGGGGGGAACTGAAGTAAAACGGTCCAAGTAGGTGGGTGGTTAAGGGTGTGAGTACTACTAGCTAGCACCATTACCTCCGTCATCAGTCACTTTACACACCACTTGCACCCGCTCTTTATGACACACACACACTACACTACACCCACCAACCACACACACACACACACACACACACACACACACACACACACACACACACACACAGGCATTCCACTAGTTCAAAATATGATGGACTACGAAGCTGTCTGTCATTATTTCGTCATTCTCTCTCTCTCTCTCTCTCTCTCTCTCTCTCTCTCTCTCTCTCTCTCTCTCTCTCTCTCTCTCTCTCTCTCCAATAACACTGTGCTCTGTGTCACTCCATCTTCAGTAACCTCATAAATATCTCTAACATAATTTAACTTTCATATATTTCCAGTTTCCTTTGCCTTTAAAAATTCAGAACGAAGCATATATTTAATTTTTTATTGTATTTCACTTATTTTGTTTTAACTTTAAGCCGCTACCACCAAAGTATTAAATTCAAGTTTGGGGATGCTCTCGACACTTTACACCAATAATGTTTTTTGTATCTTAAGGTCCTATGCTTATACCTTAAATTAAAGTGGAATGCAAACCCATACTTTTGACTGTCATTTAAGGAACGTCTGTGGTTATCAAGCACGGTCAGCCTGCATCCCATACTACAGAAAGCAAGCAGCAGTCATATAGAAAGCCAAATAAATTCATCATCGTCAGAAATTAAGAGTCTGCATCCCACTTCGCGATTTTGGGTCTATGCGTATGATCCTTAAACTTCAGAACGTTTTAATTCTCTCTCTCTCTCTCTCTCTCTCTCTCTCTCTCTCTCTCTCTCTCTCTCTCTCTCTCTCTCTCTCTCTCATTTCAGCTGCTACATCCTAACTATTATATTTTAGGGAAGATCTCTCGACATTTTATTGCGATGATGTCTTTGTATATTATTAATGATCCACCAAACGATTTAATCTCGCTTTGGGAATTAATATATGTTTCTCTGTCTACTTTTCCACAGACAGGCAAATTTTAAAGAATCCATACTGTACCTGCCCTTATGACGTCTTTTGCAGGAATGGATATTGTCAAAGAACGGAGAGTGTGTCGTCAAAATTAACCTTTCACCATGCTAGCCACGTACGAATCAGGAATGAGAGTCAGTCTATTATTGTAGTAGTAGCTGCAAAATCCAGGCTCATCCAAACGTGAACCCAGTGGACTACAGGCTGAAGTTGCTCTTATCCTGCAACCCACCATTCTCCTTTCAGGGGATAGGGAGGGAACTAAAGGACGTTTGTATAACCTGGCAGCTCCATCGTCCGGCTATATCAGTGCCACCACATGAAGGCGTCCCTCTCCAGCACCGTTAATCTTCGTCTGTAATGAAAGCCGTAAATGTGACGTGGATGTGGAGTATTGAATATCTTCCTATGTATCAAAGTCTGTATGCAGGTAAACTTAACAGAAAAAAAACAGGGTGCGAACATACTCTATACACTTATTCATCTAACCTGGCCTAAAATTGCCATCTCTCCACCTTGACTGCCAAGACGTAAAGATATATCAACACTAGAATATGATGCTGGCAGTGCTAGGGACGAGATGCTGAGCTGTACTACTGCCTTTTATTGCAACTGAGCTACATGAAACAAACTGCAAAAGGACAAATATCAGGGCCAGGTTAGAGTAAAAACAGTACAGTATATGAAAGGACATACTACATTCTCTGTGAATGTCTCCCAGAGCTCGGATTCAAGCCCCAGATTTGGTCACACACTATACGAACGACCAATACATACATAGCCTACATTCCATCCCATATTTTTCACATTCCCAAACATTATTAGAGGCCCCTGGGATACACACATTCCATCCCATATTTACCACATTCCCAAACATTTTTATACGTCCCTAGGGAGGTTATTAGGCAATGACGTGACACCCTGGGATATGAAGAGGTGTGTAATGGAACCAAAATGAGGGCCGAGGAGAGGTGGATCGTGGCCATAACTCCTGTCATTACAAGGGGGTGGCTGCAGAACGAGGGGTGTTACGTGGAATTTGCGAATATACGATTAGTTTACCGGGAATTCCGATATTTGCTGCGACCTGCTCTGCATTCAACTGTACCAGGTAATGTCGTCCGCACTCGTCAGAACGTGGGAGTCGAAAGTTAACCCCACTCAAAGACAGTCCCCAGTAGAAAGACAATTTCCAAAATTTTGCTTTACTTATCTTTACCAACACTCTTATCATGCCTGAATTCAATATGCATTACTAGCACAATAACCCTAATGCAGAACGGAAGTACATGTAGTTATTAAAAAAAAAAAAAAAACAGGCAGGGATTCTTTACTTTCATACAGTTGAGAGAAAAAAAAAGGCATAACAAAGTAATGTTACAATTTACTATGTTTATTATGGAATACCATATAACTTATCAATACCCGGTTGTGAGTTTTTAACAATCAATAATTACATGCAAGGAAATATTTTTCAAAACTTATATTTACGCAATCGTCTTAAAATAATAGCTTCTAGGCCAAAGAGGAGGTAGATTTATAACATCTCGTCTAACTTCTTTTTTGTGACACCATTTTCCTCCTATCCCTAACGACCTTGACCGGATTTTTATGAGGATCTTTGCTCTCTTCGAACCCCAATAAAGATGAATAAAAACAATGCGAAAAAAGGAAATACAGACAGAAAGAAGACAATGAGTGATTCAGGCGCAGACACAGATGGGGTGAAAAAGAAAGAAAATATAGGAAAGAGAGAACTACAAAGACACAATGAAACGAGTCAAAATGGGAAAAATATGACTCAAACACGAATGAACAAAGAAAGAAATGGGATGGAACTGATGAAGAAGGAATAAAATAAGACTACACAAGGATAACGCTGATGCACAAGAGTTGGTTGATTGGAGATAAGAGGAATGATTGACACACGCAAGGGTTGGGAAAGATAAAGAGGGGAAGAGAGAGAGAAGTGACAGGAGAAGGAGGAGGAGGAGGAGGAGGAGGGAGATAATAACAAGATGAGGAGATGGAGGAGGAACAGACACAGGAGGAAATGAAGATAAGACTAGTAGAGAAAACACGAAGAATATACAAATAATTAAAGGGAATAAGATACTGATACGAATAAGGGAAGAAGAGGAGGGGCAGACTCTAAATAAAACGAAATCAGGAATAGTGATAAACGTTGTAGACAGATAAAGAGATTAGAAGAAGTTACATAGGAGAGAGAGAGAGAGAGAGAGAGAGAGAGAGAACCAAAAAGGATTCAAAAACACATTAAAGACAGGCAAAGAGGAGTAACGATAATAAGAAAAATAACTTAGAAGTGGCAGATAAAGATGGGAAGAGGTGAGGATAGCGAAGAAGTAAAGAAGGAACAGAGTGGCAATAAAGACAGGGGAGAAGGACTTGTTAGGAGAAATAACTGGTAAGAACAAAGTACCAAATAAAGGGAAACGAGAGGATAAGAGTAACATGATGAAGTAACAGCAGAACCATATCACCATCATCATCATCATCATCATCATCATAAGCCATCATCACCATCATCATCATCATTGTCATCATCATCAAACCACCACCATCAAAACCACCATCATCATCATCATCATCAAACCACCACCACCACCACCACCACCACCATCATCATCAAACCACCACCACCACCATTATCACCACCACCACCACCACCACCACCACCATCATCATCATCATCATCATCATCATCATCATCATCATCATCATCTCCACTATTATAAGTGGAGTGGGTTGGATCCATACACATAACAAAGAACACAAACGAGGTAAACTATTATTAGATTATCAAACAGAAATTAATGATCTCCGTTCACTCACTTCTCAGACTTTAAAAGTCTGGGCTGAAAAATAATATCTATAACGAAGAGAGAGAGAGAGAAATTTCAGTCCCTTGCGGCTAGCAAGTGACGCTCCAGTTGAAGATCCCTTGTGTGTTTTTGACAGAGGGAGGCAAGGGGGAGGAAGGAAAGACGGGACGGGGGCGTGAGAAAGGTGAGGGGCAACGGGGGGAGGCAACGCGGACAAGGGGTGAGGCAACGGGGACTAGGAGGGGAGGCAACGAGGACAAGGGAGGGAGGCAACGGGGACAAGGGTGAGTGGCAACGGGAACAAGGGAGGGGGAGGCAATGGGGACTAGGGAGGATGGGGGCTAGGTAGAGTGGGAAAGAATCGCGGTAGAATGGGTAACGGAAGGGGGAGCTGGATAGGATGGGAACGATGCGCACGAGCCGGAAAGTGGGAATGAAAAGAGGGGTTTGGAAGGTGATAGAGGGGAGGGGGGTTAGGAAGGGTGGGAGAAGAAAGAGGGGCATGGAGGATGTGGGAGGGGAGGGGGAATAAGGTGGTAGAGCGAGGACAATCCGGGGTGAGGAGGGGGGGAGAAAGAGGGAAGGAGGGTGAGGGAGGATGGGGGGTGGGAAAGGGAGGGACATACGAGAGGAAAGAGGACAAGTGAAACTGGGAGGAGAGAGGAAGTTGAAATGTGTGAGAGAGGGGAGGGGAGGGGAGGTGAAGGTGGGAGTGGGAAAAGGAAGGGAACTCAGGAGGATATAGGAAAAGGGGGGGGAGGGGGAGAGTGGGATGAGTGAGGAGGAAATGAGAAGAGTAGGGGAGCTGAGGAGGGAAAGGTGTGGGAGAGGTGATGGGAGAGCAGAGCGGGGCAAAAGGAAGAAAAGAGAACAAGGCTGTGGAGTGTGAGAGAGGGAGCGATGTTGGGGGGGGGGTAGGGAGGACGTGGGATAGGGAAGAGAGCCAGGGGGGATAGGGAAGGAACGTAGGAGAAGGTAGAGAGCAGAGGGGGACAGAGGACAGTGGGAGGGGGTGAGGTGGGGTGCTGGAGAAAGGGAGGGAGAGGAGTGGGGAGGAAAAAGAGGGATGAGATGGGAGCGTAGGAGAAAGGGATGGAGGAAAAAGAAAGAGAGGAGAAGGGGGCGGAGAAGAAAGGGAGAGAGGAGAAGGGAGCGTAGGAGAAAGGAAGAGAGGAGGAGGGGCGTAGAAAAAGGGAGAGAGTGGGGGCGTAGGAGACGGGGAGAAGAGACAGGGGCATTGGAGAAGGGGAGATAGGAGAGGGGCACTGGAAAAAGGGAGGGAGGGGGGAGTACGAGAGGGGAGGAAGGAAAGGGGGCGTTGGAGAGTGGTGGGTGGCGCAAGAGAAAGGGCGAAAGGAAAGGGGGGCGTAAGAGAGTGGGATGGGATGAGAAGGGGTCTACAAGAGATTCAGAGGGGGGGGGGAGATTCAGGATTTCCAGAGGGCCGGCAGTCAAAGGGAAGAACACCCTTTGCCTTCCCTTTGCATGTCAAATTGAACTGACAGCCCAATAGACACGAGGGAGATGTTGTGTACAAGTTTTCTCTCCGTTTTCTTCTTCCCTCAGAGTTGTTGTAATCCGAGAAAGGTTTCTTGTTTTATTTCAGTTTAGTTTTCTGTTCACTTAGTCTTATCAATTGCTGTGAGATTTTTTTTCTAGTTTTTTTTTTTTTTTTGACTGATGTGACCTGCTACCGTAATGAAGTAGAGATTTTTTTATATATTTTCTTTTCATGGATTTTTTTTTTTCTGTAATTTACTGGGGGGTTTTTTCCGGATTTTGATTTAGATGTAATGATGAAAGAATTCTGGTTTTCATTACGTACGGAGAGGTTGACTGGGCGGTGAAACTGCCCTGTTGTGCAAACGTCCTTCAGCTCCCCGGAAAGGAGGATGATGGGGAGAGTGAACTTCAACTTACACCCCACTGGGTTCACATTCACATGAAGACAACAACAACAAAAAACAACAATAACAACTACAACTACTACCACCACTACTACTACTACTACTACTGCTACTACTAACACAATTACTGTTGTTGCTGCTGCTGCTGTTGCTCCTTCTCCTGCTGCTGCTGCTACCACTACTGCTACTACTACTACTACTACTACTACTATTACTACTGTTGTGGTTGTTGCTGCAGCTGCTGCTGCTCCTTCTCCTCCTGCTGCTACTACCACTACTACTACTATACTGAAGGTACAGTACTCAGGGGTGAGTGGCAGGGTAGCGGCAGGGTTTCAGGAGGCCCTTTTGAACTGACAAGCCAGTAGACATGGAAGGTGGGAGTTGTGTTACTAGTTTTATCTTTGTTTTCTTCTCTGAATTTTTCGTGACATGAAAGAAGGTTTTAGTTTTCTTTTATTTACTCTGTCATGCTTTGTGCTGATTACTTTATTGTGGAAAAAATACACACACACACACACACACACACACACACACATATATATATATATATATATATCGAGTTTCCCACTTCTAAGTATGCTGGAACTGGACAGTAAACAGACTTCTTCCAGAAGGATGAGGATGAAAATGGTGAGGATGAGGAGGATATATGAGAATGCGTTGTCCTAGCAACGCAGTCTCCTGCTGTGGAGTTGGGCGGATTAGTTTTGTTAAACTTGTTTTATTGAGGTTAATTTTCTTTGTGAAGACTGGTTTTCAATGAGCTGAAGACTTTTTTTTACGTATTATCCTTAGATGCAGAATTTCTCAGTTTACTTTTTTGTTTGCCTTGTTTTTTGAGGGGGGTTAGCCTTTTATTACTTTCTAGCTGTTTGTACGCCGAGGTACTTTTTCCTATCTCTGTTGGGTTTTCCACAGGTCAGTCAGTGCAGCTGTTGGGTACAAGTTTTGGTTTTTCTTCTTGTCTCCATTTTTTTTTTTTTTTTCAGAAAAAGTTTTTAGTTCCCTTGTTTTTCTCATTCTATTACATAATAAATGTGAGAGTTTAAAATCTCTTTTATTCAATTCGCCTGGGACTTCATTTTACTCTGAAGAACTTCCTTTGTTTGGCTACTATATTTTAAATTGTTTGTTTTTGGGTGAAAGGGTGAGAGAATGGGAATATGGTTTAGGTATATGTGCGGGAGTCAATGAAAATGAGAGGGTAAGAGAGGGAGTATGTCTGATGATAAGCAAGAAGTGGAAGGAGAATATAAGAGAGTATGGAACAGTGGGTGCAAGGATTGTATGGGTGAGGATGAAAATAGGTATACAAGCGTGGGCGATTGTATGTGTGTATGCCCCGACAGAGGATCGAGTGGCAAGAGTGAAAGATGAGTTTTGGGCGAGTGTAGAAGCGTGTATGGACAAGTCTGAGAGGAGCGAGAGAGTGCTGTTGATTGGAGACATGAATGGCAAAGTTGGGAATGTACGAGTGGATGGAGTGGTTGGTCAGTGGGGTGTGCCAGCTGACGTAGATGGGAATGGAAGTGCTTTGGTGGACATCTGTGCTGGAAAGGGGTTGGCAATAGCCAACACATACTTTCGTCATAAGATGATCCACCGGTACACATGGAGAGTAATGAGGAGGATGGATGGTGAACTTGTTGAACGAAAGGCAATGATAGACTACGTGTGTGTGGATGAGCGAATGAGAAGACAAGTGTTGGATGCAAGAGTGTGGAGAGGGTGGGGGAATGGAGTCTCGGACCATCACTTAGTGATGGCCAAGGTAGAGCTGCAAAGAAAGTGGCTGAGGAGACGAAGGGGAAGACAGGAGGAAGCAACTCCTGTGAGAAGAGTGGAGAAATTGCAAGATAGTGAGAAAATGACAGAGTATATGAGCATAGTGGAAAAAAGATTGGGAAGGTATGAGCTAGAGCAGATGGAAGGGGTGGAAGACGTATGTAAGATATTCACGGAATAGATAGGCGCAGCGTGTGAGGCGGTTTGTGGAGTGAGGAGGAGATGCAAGGGTGTGCAAGGGTCAGCATGGTGGAATGATGAGGTGAAACGAGCTGTGGAACAAAAGAAGGCATATAGTGAATGGTTAGCGAGTAGAGGTAGGGGAGAAGACGAGAGAGAGAAGAGAGAGGTATATGTGAGCAGGAGAAGGGAGGTTAAGAGACTGGTGAAGGAGAGTAAAAAGAAAGTGGATGAAGAGTTTGGGAGGAATCTGAGTGTGAAATGGAGGGAGAGTAAGAAATTGTTTTGGAAGGAGGTAAAGAAAGTAAGGCAGTGTGAAAGGGGAAATAGTAGGGGAGTGAAAGATAGGAATAATAGATTGTTGGTGGAGAAGAGAAACTGCGGAGATGGAAGGAGCACTCTGAGGATTTGTTGAATGTAGAGAGTGAGAGCAGTGTGTGTATAAGTGGTTGGGGAATGGCTGGGAGAAGAAGAGATGAGAGGAGGGAGGAAGAGATCAGTAGGGCGGAAGTAGTGGAAGCGATGAAGAAGATTAAGTTGGGAAAGGCCCCAGGAATTGATGGAGTGTGTGGTGAAATGCTTAGGTATGGGGGTGAGATTGTTGTGGAGTGGATATGGAAGTTGTGTAGATTGGCTTGGGAAGAGGGAAGGGTTCCAGAGGACTGGAAATCTGGTATAATTGTTCTTTTATACAAAGGAAAAAGGGGAGAGAGAAGTATGTGGTAACCATAGGGGTATTTCCCTACTTAGTGTGACTGGTAAAATGTATGGTAGAATACTCATTGATAGGGTTAGGCATGTGACAGAGGAGCTAGTTGGAGAAGAACAAGGGGGATTTAGGAAGGGAAAAGGGTGTGTAGATCAGATATTTGTTCTAAGATGTTTAGTGGAGAAGTATCTAGAGAAGGGAAGGAAAGTGTATGCTGCCTTCATTGACTTGGAGAAAGCTTATGACAGAATAGATAGGCAAGGTATGTGGAAGGTATTAAGAATATATGGAGTGGAGGGGAAATTGTTGAGTGCCGTGAAGAGTATGTACGAGGGAGCTAGGGCTGCGGTGCGAGTTGATGGTGGGCTGAGTGAGTTCTTTGATCTCAATGTGGGACTGAAACAGGGTTGTGTGATGTCCCCATGGCTGTTTAATATATACATGGATGGGGTTGTAAAGGAGGTGCAGGGTAGGGCAGTGGATGTGGGGGTGGCTCTAATGAATGAGGGTGAGATTTGGAAGCTTCCGGTGTTGCTGTTTGCTGATGATACAGTACTGTTGAGTGAAGATGAATGGGAGTTGCAAGGTTTGGTGAATGAATCTGGGACAGTGTGTAGGAGGAGGAATCTGAAAGTTAATGTAAACAAAAGTAAAGTTATGGTGTTTGAGAGGAATGAAGTCACAGAGTGTGCAGTGAGGTTGGATGGTGAGGATATGGAGAATGTGAGTGCATTCAAGTACTTGGGTAGTGTGATGAGTAGGGATGGAACTTTGGAGGATGAAGTGCGTGAAAGAGTACAGCAGGGAAGGAAGGTTGTTGGTACACTGAAAGCAGTGATGAGAAATAGGGAGGTGAGTATGGAAGTTAAGAAGTCACTGCATGATAGTATTGTGATCCCTACCCTGACATATGGAAGCGAGGCATGGACCTTGCAAGAGGGGAACAAGTCAAGAGTGAGAGCAGTGGAAATGAGTTACTTGAGAGAAGCATGTGGAGTGACGTGGAGGGACAGGTTGACGAATGAAGAAGTGAAGGAACGTTGTGGGGTGGATGTGGTTGAGAAGATTAGGAGAAATACACTGAGGTGGTTTGGACATGTGAAGAGAATGGAGAATGAAAGACTGACTAAGAGGATGTATGTAGGTGAGGTGGAGGGAGGGAGAGGGAGGGGTAGACCGAGGATGAGGTGGAGGGATGGAGTTGAGAGGTATATGAGGGAGGGGGGGGTGAGTTGGGGGAGGGTAGTCAAATGGTGGGTGACAGAGCGACTTGGAGGCGTTTTGTCTGCGGCCACCCTTTGCGGGATTAGGGCGTCGGGCTATAGATAGATAGATAGATAGATTGTTTTTGGGAGGAGGGGGTGGGGGGAGTATGCCATATAATATTTGCTGTTCTTGGTCGGGTTTTCAACAGAATGAGAGCATATTGCTTTTAGATATCTATTTATTCATCTACCCACACAGATTTTATGATTTATTTACTTATTTATTTATTTACTCTTTTTCAGTGGGTGGCAGGCCCGGGGGAGCTGAGTACACGTCTTTCCTTTGTTTTCTTCTTGTTCGGGAATTTTTGGTAACGTGTCCGCTCTAACCTGACGAAGACCTCTAGCCCCGTTCAGCTCAGTTAACTAATGGGCGAGTGTAGTCAGAAGTGAGGATTAATCTGACTGGTAACCAAGGAGACTCATTCCTACCTCACAACCAAGGCTCAATGTCTGTATTCTAACTGTCTAGGTGACCATGTGACCCAGTTCCGTCCGATGAATATGGTTTTATTTCTTCTCCCTTTTACCCATCCCTCTGAGGAAGGAATGGTGTTAATGCATTTATGGGTTTTACTTTAAATTCTGTTCTTACCTGGGTTTCGATATTTATAGTAACTGCCGGGTCGTATCCTTCAGATTGTTCTTTGCTCTCAAGAGGAAAAGGTGGAAACTGTTTTTTTTTTTTTTTTTTTTTTTTTTTTGGAGGGGAGGGGAGAGGCACAACCGAGGCTTTGATGATTTTCCCGAAAGAGTTGGAAGCTTTCTCTCTCTCTCTCTCTCTCTCTCTCTCTCTCTCTCTTTACTGGTATAATGTTCGTATACTTGTGCCATTTTTCAGATTCCTGGGATTGTATTGCAGGCATTTTTTTTTTCTGAAGGGAATTAGTTGATATTTTCCCGCACCTGCTTGTTGCTTACTTGCTTGCTTGGTTAACTTATTACTTTATGATTCGCATTGTAGTGTTGGATTCTTTAACTACACCATTTTCTTCCTTCACATACCTTTCATTTAATCTGTTGGTTTGGCTTATATCTTACTACCCAATAGTTACTTTATATGGGCTAGTTCCTATAATTCTCTCTCTCTCTCTCTCTCTCAGGGAAATTGAGTGTACACCGAGGCTTCAATTTTATATGGGTGGTAATTTTCCAAGACAAATGCTGTATAAAGACTCTCTCTCTCTCTCTCTCTCTCTCTCTCTCTCTCTCTCTCTCTCTCTCTCTCTCTCTCAGGGAAATTGAGTGGACACCGAGGCTTCAGTATTATATGGTTGGTAATTTTCCAGGACAAATACTGTGTAAAGACTCTCTCTCTCTCTCTCTCTCTCTCTCTCTCTCTCTCTCTCTCTCTCTCTCTCTCTATTATCTCCCGGCCAAACGGACTGGGCGGTTATATGGACACTGTGGTTTCAAAGCCCTGCGTTGGTTTTCAGATGGGGCCCTACATGTATGGGTTTTTCATTTTTATATATCTTTTTCATTTTTTTTTATACTTTTTTCATATTTTCTATGCTGTCCTTTAGCGTTATCACCTTTTCCCTTTTACAACTAATTTCTTCTTCCTATTACCCCAGTATTTTCTATGTACTTATTTTATTTTTATTTTTTATTTTCAGTACATACACTAATACATTTAAAATGATTAATATTTGTACGTAGAATCTATCGCTTTATCTATCGAACAGACGACCTAATCACGTAAGGGGTGGCCACAAACAAATCACTTCCACGTCTCCCTGTCCTCTAAAATTTGGCTGCCCTCCCTCTAACTCATACACACCTCTCTCATACAGGTGTCTCTTCATTCCTTTCCTCCACATCATTCCTGGTCTCCCCCTCCCCTTCTCCCTTTCCACTTCCTTCACATACAGTCTCCTAGTCCGTCTCACTATCTCCAGGCTCTCCACATGGCTAAACCACCTCAGATATTGCTCTTAACGACTTCAATCACATCAGTACCAACAACACAATGCTCCTTTACTTCCTCACTGTTTGTCTTGTCTCCCCAAGTAACTCCACATGCTCTTCTCAAACACCGGTACATCATTTCCACAGCTCTCACTCTTGATATGTGTCCTCCCAACAAGGTCCACGCTTCACTTCCATATATTATAGTGCGGATTACAACACTGTCATGCAGTGACTTCTCTAACACAACTACTACTACTACTACTACTATTACTACTACTACTACTACTACTACTACTATCTATCTATCTATCTATTGCCAGACGCCTCAATCCCGTTCAGGGTGGCCACAAACAAATCGCCTACACGTTAACCTGTGCACCGCCATTTCACTGCCCTGCTCCCAACTCACGCCCCCCTCTCTCATAGGCTATACCACTCCACCCCATCCCTCCATCTCATCCTCGGCCTCCCCCTCCCTCTCCCCCCCTCCACCTCACTCACATACACTCTCCTCGTCAGTCTTTCACCCTCCATCCTCTACACATGGCCAAACCACCTCAGTGTATTCCTCCTAACGCATCCTATCACATCCACATCCACACCACAACGCTCCTTTATATCCTCATTTGTCAGCCTGTCTCTCCATGTGACTCCACAGGCTCCTCTTAAATAACTCATTTCCACTGCTCTCACTCTTGCGTTGTGTCCTACTACTACTATTAATAACAATAATAATAATAATAATAATAATAGGATAATGTTCGTAAAATCAAGCCTCTCTCTCTCTCTCTCTCTCTCTCTCTCTCTCTCTCTTAAGAAACTTCATCACTTTCTCACGCCAAACACCCTATACCGTACTAAAGTTCATCATTCAACTCCTTGCCGCCCAAAGGAGGAGAGGAATGAGGATATGAGAGAGAGAGAGACAGAGACAGAGACAGAGACAGAGACAGAGAGACAGACAGAGAGAGAGAGAGAGATTAAATTGTGAGATTTATGTACTACATGGTGTAACTGAGGCACGTGAGTGTATTTATTGAGCTTTGAGAGAGAGAGAGAGAGAGAGAGAGAGAGAGAGAAATCAGGGAATTAAGAAAGGGAGGAGACGTGAAGAAAAATCAGGGGAAATGGGTGAGGTTGAGAGAAGAGGGGAAGAAATGAGAGAGGGGATGGAAGGGAAAAGGAAGGGGAAGGTGAGGAAGAAGTATGGTAAGCAGAAGAAGCTGAGGGAGGAGAAAGGGGAAGGAAATGCTAGGGGCGGGGAAGAGAGGGGAAAGGGAAGGGGAGGGGAGGGTAAACTGCATAAAACCTCGCGTCTTCATAAAAGGTTGATGGCTGAACATAACACGTGTGCCACATAAAACTCTCTCCCTCATAAACTCTCTCTCTCTCTCTCTCTCTCTCTCTCTCTCTCTCTCTCTCTCTCTCTCTCTCTCTCTCTCTCTCTCTCTCTCTCTCTCTCTCTCTCAATTTTATAGTGCAATAAATAAATAAATACACGTTTCTTTTACAGCACGATAGTACATAAATATCTCAATTTAATCTACAATCTCTCTCTCTCTCTCTTTCTCTCTCTCTCTCTCAACTTCATTACCTCCCTCCCTCTCAACTCATCCCTTACCAGTATCTTTCTTCTTCCTTCCCCTGCTGTTCTTTCCCTTCTCTTCCCTTTCTTCTCTATCGCCGTCCCTCCCTCTCCTTGATCCCCTCCCTCTTTCTCCCACTCATCCTTCGTGGCATTACCTTAACAAAAAAGAAACACACACAGAAACATTCAATTGGTAATAACACAAACAAATGCACACATAAACACATACACAAGTTACTTACACAAACAAATACAAACATAAGTTCCCATCACCATCAAATTCCATCTACATAACGTAACTCACTCACCTACATACATACATTCACACGTTAATGCACATAAACAAACACAGACAGAAAGACAGGCAGGCAGGCTGGCAAGCATAGACTAAACAGAAAGACAAACGTCCCGACAGACTGGCGCACACATGCATACATTCACATATTCATTCATGTAAACACACACACACACACACACACACACACACACACACACACACACACACACACACACACACACTGCAACAAACATTATCACAAATCCTCCCCATTAAATCTGTACCGTCTTTCTCACACACACAAACATCACTTAAGGGGCGGTCATTAAAACACAGCGATTATCTTACCCCATTTCTTCAAACAACAACACTATCGCCATTTATCCTCTTTGGTACGACGATGTCATGTTTTATCTTTTCTAATGTGGGACGATTTAGTTCAGCTTCAGAGACATCTATCCGCTAAGGAGTTAGCTAAATATAAATAAACCAATATACGCATAAAAACATTTAAGGACTGCAAATTACAAAATCCTCTAAACCACTAACTGCAATAACATTTTTAACTCTTTTAATTCAACCTTTTTTCTCCCCTACAGTTTCCAGATAATTTTACTCTATAAATAAGAGACTTCTCGAATGGGGAGAGGTGATACACAGCCTTCTAATACCTATTCACTGAAACAGGACTCCTCCAACATGAATCAACACATTTAAACACAACAGGAGTAACCAATAAAATACATCACTAAATATTTATTATGTCCTTACTACTTCCACATAATTTTAGTGAGGGCCAGTGGCGATGAGTCGAATCTGCAGGCAAGGTTCAGGACAATAATCACCCTACACATCTTTGGATTAATATTATATTCGGATCACTTTGTAAAGACCAAAGAACCTGAATGGGCTGTGTATATAAAACCACTCTCTCTCTCTCTCTCTCTCTCTCAAAGCGCTTCACAAGTAGGCAACCATTCCTTTTCAGCAGACATACATTTTCCTTCCTCACTAGACTCCCAGTTCAAAGAATTACGAGGCATAGACGCCCACCCACACAAGCCACAAGGACCAAAATACTAAAACCCACATAATCGCTACCCTCCCCCTCACACACACACACACACACACACACACACACACACACACAGAAAGACGCGCATCATCATCTGCCATCGTCATTACTGGCGCAGAAGGATGACTAAGAGAGAGAGAGAGAGAGAGAGCGAAACGCCCAGATCGGATGTGTGTGTGTGTGTGTGTGTGTGTGTGTGTGTGTGTGTGTGTGTGTGTGTGTGTGTGTGTGTGTGTGTGTGTGTGTGTAAACTCTGCAGACTAGCCGGTGGAGAGAGAGAGAGAGAGAGAGAGAGAGAGAGAGAGAGAGAGAGAGAGCGTCATTTAAAGTGAGTTGATGAGGGAGGGTTCTGCAATGTCGACCTCCATTCTCCCTCAGGTGTGGTGGCTGCATATACTTACAACTGACAGGTGAGTTGAGAATGTCTTTGATGGTGGTGTTCAGGTGAGGCGGTACATGATGAGGGGCAAAATGAGTAGGAGAGAGAGAGAGAGAGAGAGAGAGAGAGAGAGAGAGAGAGAGAGAGAGAGAGAGAGAGACGAAAGTACGGAAAGAAAATGGGAAAATATAGAATAGAACATGCACGAAAGGAGGAAGGGAAGAAAGGAGGGGGTAAATGGGAGAAAGTAAAGTAAAGAGGAAGGGAAGAAGGGAGGAAAGGAAGACATGAAACTAAAGAGGAAAGAAGAAACGAAAAACGGGAAACACGAAAAAAAATAAAATGAAGTAAGGAGATTTTGATGGGATATAAAAAATAAAAAAAAAATAAGGGAAATGAAAATGGAAAAAAAAAAAAGAAGGATAAGGGTAAGAGTTGCGTGTAAGAGTCGAGGTCAGGTGAGAAAAGTTTTGAGTTATGGGAAGAAGCAAACACCTGTCGATGGGGTTGTGTGTGTGTGTGTGTGTGTGTGTGTGTGTGTGTGTGTGTGTGTGTGTGTGTGTGTGTGTGTGTGTGTGTGTGTGTGTGTGTGTGTGTGTGTGTGTGTGTGTGTGTGTGTGTAGAGCAAATAAAAAGAATGCAGAGCCAAATTATCGGGAGGAGAATCTGAGAAATAAAACGGAAAGCTAAAAAAAAAAGAAGAAATATTGTATTAAAAAAGAAAAGAAAACTGCAAATACACAGATCCAAAATTCTCTCTCTCTCTCTCTCTCTGCAGCGTTTTAAAGTAAGCTACAAATTAGATGAGGAGCCATATTTAGGTGCCTTTCATTTTAGTAACCAGCGGGGCAATTTAATATGTAAATGAGGTAGGATATAGTTGTGCATGTGATGGTGTGCAAATGAAAGAGTATTTGTGGGTCTTCATATGAGATGATTAACGTGTGTGTGTGTGTGTGTGTGTGTGTGTGTGTGTGTGTGTGTGTGTGTGTGTGTGTGTGTGTGTGTGTGTGTGTGTGTGTGTGTGTGTGTGTGTTAGAGAGAGAGAGAGAGAAATAATAGGTGCAGGAGCTTCGGGGCCCTTCAGTTAATGACCTCAGTGTGAGATGGTGTAAGTGGGTGATACTGTGAGGTGTGGTGTGAGAGGTGGTATGGTGTGTTGAGCTTGTGGTGTGGTTTAATGGGTTCATGTGTGTATTTTGACCATTCCCTATCGCAGTCCTTCATCCATTCTTCTTTTCCTTTTCTTCCTGGGCTCTGCAGTCTTTAGTACAAGTCTAGTCATGGGATGGTCCAGAGAAAACTTTTGGGGGGAAGGCTGGGGATATTCATCGGAAATTTGAGGTGGCCAAGCATACATCAGGGTTGGCCAATGCAAATTTGGCCACTCCTCGGAAAACACCACTTCTCTTAAGCAAGAATTATTGCCATACATGCTGCCTCAGTACTCATCCTTACGAGGTGCACCACACATGATAACTGAAGATTGCATAATCTTCTTACAAATTTAAGACCAAAATCAATAATTGCACAATCACCATTATAGCGCACCCATGACTGACCTTTTATGGGGCCCTTATGAAGGTGGTATGGTGCATGTTGAGCATGTGGTGCAGCGTGAGAGGGTGGTATAGTGTGCTGAGCTTGTGGTGTGGTTTAAGAGGGTGGTATGGTGTGTGTTGACAATGTTTTGTAGTGTGAGAGGGTGGTATGGTGTGTCTTGCAGGTGGTGTGCTGTGAGAGGTTAGTTGATGTGTTGAGCATGTGGTGTGGTGAGAGAGAGTGGTATGGCATACTGTGTTGAGAATGTGGTGTGGTGTGAGTGGTATAGTGTGTTGAGCACGTGATGTGGTGTGAGAGGGTGGCATGACAGGCGGTATCGTGAGTTGAAGATGTGGTGTGATGTGAGATCGTGGTATGGTGCCTTGCGTGGTATGGTGTGACGAGAATGTGGTGTGGTGTGGCTTCGCTGAAGTCAATGAAAAATAAGTAAATGAAGCATCTCGTCCGAAAATCGTGCATGAGAGAGAGACGGACAGAGCCGTTCCTGTAGGATAAAATTATGAACAAGTACATAAACAGAATGTGTGTGTGTGTGTGTGTGTGTGTGTGTGTGTGTGTGTGTGTGTGTGTGTGTGTGTTTATGCAAGAAAGAAGGAACCAAAGGCCAGGGGCCCGCAAACCGCTCCTCCCAAGAAACAAAAACAATACAAAAGAGAGCCAAATTCAAGATCCGTTCATTTCGAGATGCCTGGACACACTGCGTTTGAAAGACTGGAGATCATAGGAAGTAAGAAATACAGACAAATGGAGACAGTTCCAGAGTTGACCTGTTGCATTAATGAAGGACCGGGAGTAACAGTTAACTCTAGCATTAGAGAGTTGGACAGAAAAGGGATGAGAGTCTGTTGCTAGACGGGTGCTACGCGCCGGCTGCAGAGGTGGAGGGATGCAAGCAGACGGTTCAGAGAAGCAGCGACCATTGAAGAAGCGATAGAAAAGAGATAAAGATGCAACAGTGCGGCGATGAGACCGAGGTTGATGGGAGCCAGTAAGAGGAGAGTTGATGAGACGAAAAGCCTATGACGCCACCCTATTGAGAAGAGCTGTATGTGGGGAGCCTTCCCACACATGAGAGTTGTACTCTACACAGGGGCGAATAAAACCCGTGTATAAAGTCAACAACTGTGCAAGAGTAAAGGTGTGTGTGTGTGTGTGTGTGTGTGTGTGTGTGTGTGTGTGTGTGTGTGTGTGTGTGTGTGTGTGTGTGTGTGTGTGTGTGTGTGTGTGTGTGTGTGTGTGTGTGTGCGTGAGTGCGTGCGTGCGTGCGTGCGTGCGTGCGTGCGTGCGTGCGTGTGTGTGTGTGTGTGTGTGTGTGTGTGTGTGTGTGTGTGTGTGTGTGTGTGTGTGTGTGTGTGTGTGTGTGTGTGTGTGTGTGTGTGTGTGTGTGTGTGTGTGTGTGTGTGTGTGTGTGTGTGTGTCAGTTAATATCCCGGTTATCGTTTAATGTTATAGAGATTTGTCGATACAGTGAGGGATAGTAACTGGATACTGGCCGCTCTGTTTGTTGGGGGAATCTGATACTTATGACTCTCTCTCTCTCTCTCTCTCTCTCTCTCGTAGAAACAACCAGTGTAATATAAATAACGAAGCAGGTTATACACTACGAGAACTACCGTAATGAAAGAGAGAGAGAGAGAGAGAGAGAGAGAGAGAGAGAGAGAGAGAGAGAGGGAGGAGTCCAAATACCAAATTTTAATTAATAAAAACTGTTTGTGCCGTACGCAAGGGATCGAAAATATAAAATCTATATACTCGTAATTCGTGTGGCCAAAAACGAATCTTCTCATGGTCGTTGTCTCCTCCGCCATCAGGCTGGCCTCACTACAATTCATATCTCACTCATACACCCCCTCACCTCATCTCTCCATCTCATCTTCGTCCTCCCCTTTCCCCCTCTCCCTCTCCAGCTCACTCACATACACTCTCCTAGCCAGTATCTCTGTCTCCAATCCCTCAACATGGGCAAACTGTCAAGGGTATTTTCCTAATTTTGATAATAATTATAAGAGAGGGGCACTCATTGAAGTGCATCTCTCAGACAAGGACACGAAATTGCTAAACTATTCTTCATAACCGGTTAGGTTTTCTCATCACTGATCAGGGTTTCGCAGAAAATGTTTTCCGGATCCAGAATCTGTAATATGATCCAGATCGGTCCCAAAAGTTAATCGACTGTTCCCTGAGATATGGGCTATCTACCCACCAAATATGGCCCAAATCTCTCTAGTTTTTTAGCAATCCTGCTAACATACCAACTGAAAAACATCGGTAACAAGTTAATCAATTGTTCCCTGAGACATGGGCTATCTATCCACCAAATCTGATCCAAATCCCTCTTTTAGTTTTTGAGTAATCCTGTCAACAAACGAACAAACAAACAGGGGTGAAAACATACTCTCCTTGTCAGAAAGAATGAAAAAGTTAAATAAATGAATAAATACCAAAACATAAATAAGCATAAGAAGTCCTTGTTTCATATTTCTTTTAATTCAAGACAAGAAGAGGATACACAGAGGAAGGAAGGTGGGGGTGGAGGTGAGGGCAGACAAGAGGCAGAGGAGGAACACGAGAGAAAAGGAAGCGACAGAAAAAAATATCAGAAGAAAAAGAAGAAGGGGAGAAAGAGTATGGTGAATGAAGAAAGAAATATTGAAACAGAGGGCAAGAGATGGAAAGAGATGGAATGAAAATTATGAAAAAGAAAAGAAAGACTGGTTAGGAAAAAAGTGGGAGAAAAAAATACGGAATGGGAGAAGGGGAAGTGAGAAATGGGAAGAGGGAGACTAATATATATATATATATATATATATATATATATATATATATATAAAGGAGTGGAAGAGGAAAGGGGAAGAGGAAGGGAAAGGAAAGAAAAAAGAGGGATAAGGAAGAGTAAAAAAAAGGGGAAAGGATGAGAAGGGGAATTAGGTGAAAAGGAGGAACAAAGCAAGAGAAACATACTTGAGTAGAGAAGAGGAAGAAAAGTAAATTGGATAAAGGAGGAAAAACAAGAATAAGAGGTGAAAGAGATGAAACTGGAGAAAAGGAAGGAGGGAACGAGAGGGAAGAGAAACAGTGGAAAGGGAATGCAAGAGAGGTAGAGGTAAAAGAATAAAGGGTAGTAACAAACCGGAGGGAAAAAATGCTGTTAGGAGAGAGATAGGAACGTGGAGGATGAGGACACGGAAAGAGATGGATGGGGAGAGGATGTTAAGGGTAGGGGAAAGAGAGGAAAGTGGAGGAGGGAGAAGAAAGTGGAGTGAGATGGAGAGGTAAGTGGAGGAAGAAGAGAGGAACTTGCAGAAAGAAGGAAAGTGGGAGGAAAATGAGAAGGAAAGAGAATGAGACTGAAGTGGTGGAAGGGGAAGAGAATGAAATAAACAAAGGGGACAGGTAACGAATGAGAGGAGACAAGAAAAGGGAGGAGGGAGATGAGGCAAGGGAAACAGAAAAGGAAATAAAAATGAAAACTGGGTTACAGGGTAATATCATATCCCTTTCCCCCTATCACCCCACCCATCCCAATCCACTGGCATTTTGAATGTAAACATGATAAATCCAATGTTTGTTTTGGGCCAGAATGTGTAAACACAAGTGATACTGTTTTGTTTTGACGGGAAGGGGGAATAGATCATGCATATATTTAAAGTCTGCATGTATATTATCAACTAATGTATGAAAACATAGGATACACATGTGTGCAGGTGTGTGTGTGTGTGTGTGTGTGTGTGTGTGTGTGTGTGTGTGTGTGTGTGTGTGTGTGTGTGTGTGTGTGTGTGTGTGTGTATTTTCTTATTTGCAAAAATATTCACATCTCATCCACTTTGTACCAAAATTTATACACCAACTAATCCGTTAACAAATGTGCCCTAAACTATATATATATATATATAATATATATATATATATATATATATATATATATATATATATATATATATATATATCCCGTATAAACACACACACAGCCCAAAACGTGTATTACAACAGCAATTACCAATTCACGCGAACTCACCTACACCTATCCACACCATTAACTCTCATTAACTCTCATTAACTCTCCTCCTCTTACTGACTCCCTTCAACCTCTGTCTCTTCGCCGCACTGTTGCATCTTTATCTCTTTTCTATCGCTACTTTAATGGTCACTGCTCCTCTGAACTGTCTGCTTGCATTCCTCCACCTCTACGACGGGCGCGTAGCACCCGTCTGGCAGCAAACTCTCATCCCTTTTCTGTCCAACTCTCTAATGCAAGAGTTAACCGTTACTCCCAGTCTTTCATTCATGCAACAGGTCAGCTCTGGAACTGTCTCCCTCTGTCTGTATTTCCTCCTGCCTATGATCTCCAGTCTTTCAAACGCAGTGTGTCCAGGCATCTCAAAATGATCGGATCTTGAATTTGGCTCTCTCTTGTATTTTGTTTTTCTCTTGGAGGGAACTGTTACTGCGGGCTCATGGCCTTTGGTTCCTTCTTCCTCGCATAAAAAAAAAAAAAAAAAAAAAAAAAAAAAAAATGACACACCACATACCATACACCATCATGTCTTTACCTGGACGCAAACTCTTACACGCAGACAAATGAACACAAAGCAAACACATCACACGTACACAAAAATCACCCACAACACAAACACATTAAAAAAAAAAAAAAGCAAAAACACAGTACCCCTAATACATTGCCCTCCCTCAACTGGAACACAGTTGTATTTACATAAAACACAAATGCATTAACATCATACAGAACACGCATGTACAAACAATATAGTTCGTCCCCAATCTCTCTCTCTCTCTCTCTCTCTCTCTCTCTCTCTCTCTCTCTCTCTCTCTCTCTCTCTCTCTCAATGTACTCCTATTTTCTGCAGTACGCAAGTATTAATACTGGCACACACACATACGAAAGCCTCTCTCTCTCTCTCTCTCTCTCTCTCTCTCTCTCTCTCTCTCATAAACAAGTTAGTATACCGCGGGGAACCATTCATCTGCGAATTTGTATTATGTACTGCTGCCTAGGGACCCCCAATTGGACTGGTAGGTGGTGAGGGGGAGAGTGTGAGAAACAGAGGGCGAGGGAGAGGGAAAGGGAGAGGGTCAGGGAGAGGGGGAGGGAAAGGAGGAGAGGGAGAGAGACGGAGAGGAAGTGGGAGTTGGTGTGGGAGGGGGAAAGGGAGGAGTGGGGACGTGGCGGGAGGGGGAGAAGAACAGAAAGTGAGAAAGATACGGAATGTGATGAGAGAGAGAGAGAGAGAGAGAGAGAGAGAGAGAGAGAGAGAGAATGTGTACCAAGTATGTACAGATTAACAATAACCTATAAAGAAAGTACCAGGTATCAATATGTGAAGGATTAGTAATGAAAGAGAATATGCTCTTTCAATATGGAAGTGTTGTGGAAGTAAGTGTGGGACGGGGAGAAAGGAACGACCTGAAGGAAAGATGAATGAACAAGGAGAATAAAATATAATATGCAGACAGGGAGAGAGAGAGAGAGAGAGAGAGAGAGAGAGAGAGAGAGAGAGAGAGAGAGAGAGAGAGAAAACAGTGCTGGAAAAAGACGTACAAGAACAGGGAGATGACACTGAATAATGAGAGAGAGAGAGAGAGAGAGAGAGAGAGAGAGAGAGAGAATAATGGTGCCCCTTCCTCCCAACTGTAATTCCTCCTAATTAAGGCATCAAAGGTTACCTGAAGACAGTCACCTGAGCCTACACGCTGCTCCATAATTGGGACCCATATAATTAACATCATCATCATCATCAACCCCCATTCCTTCCCTCTTATCCCCCACTCTATATCATCATCTTCAACCCTTATTCCTTCCCTCTTATCCCCCACTCTATACCATCATCATCATCATCGTCAACCCCAATTTATTCCCTTTTAACCCCCACTGTATGTCATCCTCCTCATCATCATCATCAACCCTTATCCCTTCCTTTTTAACCCCCACTCTGCGTCATCATCATCATCACCGTCATCATCATCATATCAACCCCTTTCCTTTCCTCTTACCTCCCCAATCTAATCTCAATTTCCGATGACCGCCACTGGAGCTGCCCGGTTTACGCACAGGTCCCTAATTCCCCTCCTAATCCCCCAAAAGGAAGATGGTGGACCGCGGAAGACGAGTAACTTCAGCCTGCGGTCCACTGAGTTCACGTTCAGATGAACCTGGTGTTGCAACTACCACTAGCCTACTAAACTAACCGTAACATAAGAAATTACACTTAAATCACAGTAATAACCTTTTACCACGTGCATACGATAATATATTTAAAACCAGAAGCTATAACTGTTAAGCCCATGTAACTTAGCACTGACAAGAAGGTTAATAGTCACTTAAACAACAAAAATTAGCCTTTTAGACCGTCACTAACAAAAGAAATATTATAACATCAATTAATCCATAATAGCTTTTAAACTATCACTAAATAGAAAATATTTGTAGGCCATATCTGAATTACATCAACGTTAGTATGTTTATTACAGCATCATAAAAAATGTCTACACCAAACGATCTCTTAAAAGATA
Organism: Coenobita brevimanus; assembly: GCF_032717465.1. Taxonomy (NCBI): domain Eukaryota; kingdom Metazoa; phylum Arthropoda; class Malacostraca; order Decapoda; family Coenobitidae; genus Coenobita; species Coenobita brevimanus. Next base: position 5,343,903 of record NC_136991.1, on the reverse strand, counting down.
ACGCTGCGAAACTATTAAACGATTGACGGCTTTTTACTGGTGTGTGTGTGTGTGTGTGTGTGTGTGTGTGAGGAAAGTTACCAGGGTAAGGTATATACGGTTACCCTCCTAAATAAACACAAAAATACACGAGAAATACTTCTATAATGCAAACTGACTAATCATTGGGTCTTTTAAGTGTGTGTCTGTGTGTTTGCCTGTGCTACCACTGGCTGAGTGACGCCGCATTTAAATCCACGTAATGCTTACCTTTAAATCCAGCCCTGTTGTTGCCGTCAGCGCTCCCATCATCGTCTCACCACACTCAGGTTCTTCAATGGTCCATCTTTTACCGACTTTCACGTTCGCCAATCACAGTGTCACACCTAAATCGCCTTAAAACACTGATAATACCAATAACAATATGGTAGTAGCGTTCATTAGCGGTTACATGTTGGCAATGAGTTATCCTGATGTGGGAAGATGAGTGCTAACCAATCCGAGGACGACAGAGTCAGCAGATGGACCAATCATTTCGCGAGTAGCAACCTAGGCGCGCGGAACCAATGGGCGGTCGCCTAGAATAGCGTCTGGGTAAAGCTAAAGCCTCTCTAGGTAAATATACCGTACCCTATGATGATTTAAACGTACGGGATTCTTTTCCCTGGAAGATTTCGCCACAATCTTAAGTGTAGATGCCTTGCTTATCGTCTAGGTAAAAACTGAAGACTGGTTGCGTAGATAAAACGGACTCTGTTTTATAAATACATGTTATTCATTTTTTCCGAGAAGACTGCCACAGCAGGGCGCGAAAATGCCTAGTACAGTGTCTGATTATTAAAAAAAAAAGGGGGGGAGGGGCTGTGTGGAAGTTTCGTATGCTATAATGATTTAAATGCATAGGATTCTCTTTCCCAGTCAAGTATTGGTTACAAAGGAATGGGGAGATGCATTCTGTAGCATCCGGGTAAAATGAAGACGAGAGATTTGAGGACATTTTCTCTGATGATTTATTTGGATGGGGTCATTTCTGTTTTACAGCTTAGCCTTGTCTTCGCTGTAACAAACGAAGGCACAGTGAGTGTATGAGTATGATGTAGTTTGGAGAGGTTGTTAATGGAAAGCTGCGATGAAACATGCATGGTTGCAAGGCCCCTCCTGTACGATTTTTTACGTTATGATTTATATTTATACATTAAGAATCTGAGTTACCAGTATTACCTTCCGATAGTATGTATTACGAAAATACATTATTCAAAAAATAACCACCAATTCCAAATAAAATACGGCATAAATATATAAGCTACAAGTATGAATTTCCAGTAGTTTATTACGAAAGTATTAGAAAAGTTAATCTCATTAATGAAAAGGAATCATGGTATATAAATACAGCTTATCAGTATAATACATACTGTTTATACTATATAGGGGTTTCCCACCTAAATAAAATAGTCTGCAATAGGCTACAGTAAACTATCCAAATAGGAAAAGTGCGGTAAATTTGTCAATACAGTGTATTCTGCAATATCTATCAATCTGTCTATCTACCTATCTATCTATCTAAACTATATATATATATATATATATATATATATATATATATATATATATATATATCCCATTGGATCCCAGGGGTGCTGGGCGAGGCATTGCACTGGGAGGCCACTAAGCGTACCGCCCTCCGCCTATCGGCTCACAGTCGCGAAGCTCATAGGTCCCTACCCGGGGGTTCCCTACTTTATAAAGACTTGAAAAATCCCAGTTCTGTCCAGTACTCTGGACACTGGGCTCCAATGGGATATATAGATAGATAGATAGATAGATAGATATAGATAGATAGATACATACATAAACATATACAGACAGAAAGATAAGTGGATACACAGATAGAGACAGACAGATAGATAGATAGATAGATAAGTAGATAGATAGATAGATAGATATCTGTACGGGCAAGTTATGAAAGGAATGTGAAAATCAATTAGCATGTTCTCAAGCATAATAACAATAATGGCAACATAATAAACTGGGTAATCTGATTAACGACAAAGATATGATTAATAAGAAAAATGCCTAACAAAAATCTGAATTCATAAAAGAGCACTGGAGGACATGAAAATCACAAACTCTACGGAAAACGCACTTTAAGGGAAGTAGGAGCCTTTTCTTGGAGGGGGGGGGGTTATATGTGACGTGCCAGATCAGAAAGGGACAAAGCTAAAGTACAAAAACCTCTGAGAAGGGTTAAAAAAAAAGAAGTGTCGAAAAGTGAGAATGGGGGCTAGTTAAGCATGAAATAAACCACAAAAAATGACAAAAAACAAAAAGTCATGGAATAAAAGTCTGCCTCTGCGAATAACAGAACAAAACGCATGAAGTCGAGCAGAAAAATTGTCCAAAAGTGAAAGACAAAAAGAATACGTGGAACAATAAAAGTGAGGTGGGAAAGTGTGAAAAAAGCGAGAAATAAGATGGATGTAAAAAGTGTATGAGGAAAATGAAGATAAAATGAACAAGGCAGTAATAGCATGGTGGAAAATTTGTGTAAAGAAAGTGAGAGATGTATGTACAAAGTGAGATAATAAAGTGAGAGAAAGGAATGTAAAAAAAAAGAACAAAAAAGTAACAATGAGACTTGATAAAAAGGCTAATAATCGTGAGAGGCAAACTTCGGGAAATAAGTTATAAGTGATCGAAGAGAGAGAGAGAGAGAGAGAGAGAGAGAGAGAGAGAGAGAGAGAGAGAGAGAGAGATGGGGGGGGGGCAAAGGCAAGGTAACACTTACACCAAAGAAAATGAAAATAAAAAATTTAAGAGTAAAGCAAAGAGACGAAAAAGTGAGACAGAGATAAAGGAAGAGACAAATCAGATAAAAAGTAAGGGGAATATAATGTCAGAAATAACTCTTCTCTTTCTGTCTATTCAGAATGGTAGCCAAAAACAAAACGCCTCCATGTCACCCTCTCCACCGTCATCAATCTGCCTTTCCTTCAACTCACACCTACCTCAATCATATAACTCAACGCTGTCCCTCTATATCCCTATCCCCATCCACTTCACTTACGGACACATTCCTAGTCAGTCTCTCCTCCTTTCTAATGACCAAACCATCTACGGGTACTTTAAACACTTATCGATAAAACCACATTGCTATTAGCTTCATCTGTCTGTCTTTCTCTCCAATCCACATGCTTCTCTCAACTAACTCATTCCCACCCCTCTTATTCCTGATTTGTATTCTTTCACAAAAATCTTCGTTTCACTTCTATACGTCAGAGTCGGGATCACAATACTATCATTCAACGATTTCTTTACTTCCATGCTCATTTCCCCATTCCTTACCACTGCCCTCAATTTACAGTAACAACGAAAATCCTGACACCTCTCTTGGCTTTCTCTTTAGAGGTTTAAAAGGACAGCCAAGTGACTCCGAGGCAAACAGCAATGATGGGAATGATCAATAGTCCAATAAAACCATCAGTGTCGGTCGCTATATAATTACTAAGCTGACTGTGGAAAGTACTGGAAAGAAAAGTAGTATGATGACAGGACTTTTGTTGTTGCCTGTATTTGCAGATTCTCTTCTCTTCTGCACCTTTTCATACACTTCATTCTCTAAACTTCCGTCCTTGCTCATCACAGGACCCGATTATTTGAAGATATTTCTTGACCACACAGCCTCCCTACGCACTCTGGGATTCACATTCCTCTCTAATAATAATAATAATAATAATAATAAACTATAAAAATAATAACTTTAGTCTACATTCATTTTCTAATTTCCTTTCTTCCACACACTTCCACACTCATTCACCAAGCTTTGCAACTCTCATATATTTTCAAAATAATAAATAAACAAAAGAGAGAGAGAGAGAGAGAGAGAGAGAGAGAGAGAGAGAGAGAGAGAGAGAGAGAGAGAGAAAACAGAGGTAAAAGTGAGGTGAAGGAGAAAAATGAAATATAAATGGAATGGAGAATGACTGACACGAGGGGGAAAATACAATAAAAAACAGAGCAAGTAAAACAGAAAAGTTTAGTGGACATGGGAGGAATGAAAAATATTGGCTAAATAAAAGAAGGATAGAATGATTACCGCAAAGGAATTCCTGGATTACCCGAAAAAAGTTAAATAATAAATAAAAATGTGTGGAAATAAAGCTTAACATGATGTAATACCAGTGAAAAGAAATAAAGGATACAATAACCACAATTATTATTACTGTTACTACTACTACTACGATAACAACGACAGGCAGGATATTGTGGTAAAGCGCCATAGTTCAAGTCCAAGGGGATGCCAGATTTTTTTTTTTTTTAATCTCTTTCCACTCCTTTTACTCTTGGTCTATCCTTCCCACAAAATCTCCGTTTCACTTCCATACGTTTGAGTGGTCACCATGATACTGCCTTGCAACAACTTCTCTACGTCCATGTTCACTTTTCTGTTCATTATCACTGCCCTCCTTGCACAAGTAAACCTCCTTCCATGCTGTACCATTTCATACACTTCATCCCCTAAATTTCCGTCCTTGCTCATCACACTAACTGCATATGTGAAGGTATTTTCTGGCCATTTAGCCTCAATATTCATTCCGAGATTTCATTCCTCTCAGAGACTATAACTTTACTCTTTTGCATATTCGCTCTCAAATTTCGTCTCATATACATTTCCTAACTCATTCATCAAGCCCTGCAACTCTCATTTATCTTCGCAATACTAAATAAACGAAAGTAAAAAGGAGAATCTAAGAGAGGTAGAGGTAAACACAGGATTTAAATTGAAAGGAGAGGAAAAGGGAAAAAACAAGTGTGTGGTAATCACAGGGGCATTTGTCTTCGTAGTATATTAGGAAAAGTGTATGGTAGGATACTTATTGACAGAGTTATGGAAAGAACAGAGGAATTAGTTGGAGAAGAACTGGGAGGCTTTAGGAAGGGAAGAGCTTGTGCAGATGTAGAGTAGGATACTTACTGACAGAGTTATGGAAAGAACAGAGGAATTAGTTGGAGAAGAACAGGGAGGCTTTAGGAAGGGAAGAGGTTGTGTAGATCGGATATTCATTCGTAGATCTTTAGTGGAAAACTTTCTAGAGAAGGGAAAGAAGTTGTATGCGGCTTTCATGGATTTGGAGAAAGCATATGACAGAGTGGATAGACAATGATTTTGGAAAGTAGCCAAGAAACCATTTACAGCGCTGGGTGGTAACCATATAACCAAACCATTCGTGCTCCCTACGTGTCAACAAGTGGGTTGGTGGAGGGTTAGTGCCCCTCCCCGTAAAACAAATAAGTCAAATGGCCACCCCTTACGGGATTATGGTGTCTGGCAATAGATAGATAGATAGATAGATAAAAAGGACAAACAGCTCGGGTAAAAGTGACAATAAAAATGAAAACAATAAAGAAAAGGTGAAGCAAGAATTAAAAAAAAAAAATACAAGAGATTATAAATTATAAAACAAAGAGAATGAAAGTTATGAGTAGATGCACAAGTAAGACGTATATTTAAAGTAGCAAGAGATTAAAAACTAGAGATAAAGCAAGGAGAGATAAGAGATACTGGGTGAGGCGAGGCAAGGAGAGAATGGTAAGAGTTAGGTAGAATATAGGTAAAAATAAGTATGTGATGCAAAAGGTAAATAGAGGTAAACGAGATGCTAATAAGGTAAATGAAGTAAATGACATGTAAAGGAAGCACGAAAAAGTAGAAATTAAAGACAAGAGGGGTAAAAGATGGCAAAATAGAGAGAAGTGAAATACAGTATATGTAAAGTAAAAGAGGTATAAGGGAGGGGAGAAAATGGTAGACTTGAAAGGCATAGGAGGTAGAGAGACAAAATAAAGCTAAAATAAATAGAAATAAGAAAAAGAACAACAAATAAATGACCGCCCCCAAAACGCGAACATTAAAATATATAATGAATGTAAAAAAGTAAAAACAAAATAGATATAATGACTGGGACAATATAAAACATACGAAAGTTGAAAAGAGGGCGAGATGCTACAAAAAAAAAAAAAAAAAAAGATGGACAGGTGACAGAAGAATGAAATTTAAATGGAATGGACAACAACTGACATGCGGAAAAAAAAAAAAACAGCAAGAAAAGTAGGAAAGAGGAACTGAAAAACGGAAGCATGAAAAATGCTGGCTAACTGAATGAGATAAAACGAATACCCGAGAGAAACGCCTTAAATAAAAGAAACAAGAATAAATAAGAATGGACTTAAAACTTTAAAAATGTTATATGCTGAAGATCAGTGAATAAATAATGAAGAGATCCACCACCACCACCACCACCAACAACAACAACAACAACATCAACAATGGTTAATAGGAGTCCTCGAGACGGAGAACAAAAGCCACATGGTTCGATTTCACGAGAGTTCTTTTCCCTTTTTTTTCTCAAGGCGCTGGCATGGACGCAGGGTGGTCTCCAACGGCTTACATGATCTTGGACTATGATAATATAGCCTCTGATCCTCCTATGCCTCAGCAGGACAGTATGACATTGGTTTGCTGGCTGTTACAATGACAAGCGAAATAAAATGTATTCTGCCGGTAAATATATTAGTAAACAGAACAAAGTAAATCTGACCCCAACAAATTATCTGCCGGCAATTATATTAGTAAACAGAACAAAGTAAGTTTGACCCAAACAAATTATATATATATATATATATATATATATATATATATATATATATATATATATATATATATATAATTTTTCTAGTAAGAGTTGCAAATTTTAAGCAAGGCCACTTCAGCCACAGCTATTACCGGTACTTTTCCAAAAAACTTTCTAACCAGGGCTTAAGTCCACAAATATAATTTCCATGACTTTTTTTTTTTTTTTTTTTTTTTTTTTAAAATAGTGCTGCAATTCTGGGCAAGGCCACTTCAGTAACAGTTATTACTTTTCCATTCACTTTCCAACGACGTGCATGGATCCGCTGTAGCTTTATCGTTTCCAAAATGCCACAGTTTCAATGCGGAGCTCTATCATGTACCTACAGTACTTTTGTATGGCAGTGTTTTCCCAGGCTCACAGCACTCTTTCCCTCAAAACAGTAATCATCTGTATCAAGTAACTGCCTACACTAAAGGAAGTAAAAGATAATATAAAATGTTGGAAAATGCAAAGTACATATATAATTATAAAGTTTTGATAATAAAAAATATAAATAAATAAGTTCAAAATACGTAAACACACACACACACACACACACACACACACACACACACACAAACGGTCCATAATAAAAAGCTTCATTTCACTGGTAGTTGGACGCCTGTGTGCTTTTAAATCAGCCAATTGGAAAGAGAGGAGCCTCCTGTCACTAGATGATCCTGTTATGACGTCATTCTCTCTCTCTCTCTCTCTCTCTCTCTCTCTCTCTCTCTCTCTCTCTCTCTCTTCCCCTACAATGCTTTTCGACGAATCAGAGCACAGCATTCTTCCCATCACAACATGGCAACCACCAGTCACAAGCCTCCATTAAACGCCCATTACCTCTATTATGTACCCATACATTACCCGTGTGTGTGTGTGTGTGTGTGTGTGTGTGTGTGTGTGTGTGTCAGTGTGTGTGTGTGTGTGTGACAGAGAGAGAGATAGGTGTAAGTATGCATATATTTATTCATACATTTATTTATTTATTTATTTATTTATTTATAACTGCTCGAAAACATATATAAAGAGGGAACTGCTACAGTTAAATTACATAAGAACTCGGAAAAAATTAAGACTGAGAAGGGCGTGCATCAGAGAGATACAATTTCACCAAAATTATTTACAGCATGCCTAGAAAGTATTTTCAGAAACTAGATTGGGAAAACAAAGGACTGGACATAGATGGAGAAAAGCTAAAATCATTTAAGATTTGCAGATGACACTGTCCTAATCTCAGAAACAATGGAGGCATTGCAAGAAATGTTAAATGACCTGAACAGAGAAAGTCTGAAAGTAGAACTGAAGATGAACCGGAGTAAAACTAATGTTTAATCCTCAAACACCAAAGAGCGTCATCAGAATAAGTAATGAAATTCTTGAAGAAGTTGAGGAGTACAAATACTTGGGACAAATACTAAAATTAACGAAAGATCATAATAGCGAAATAAAAAGACGCATTACAATTGGATGGAAAGCTTTCGGTAAACATCGAGACATTATGAAAAGTAGCTTACCAGTTTGTATTAAACGAAAAGTATAAAACGAATGTATAATTCCAGCTATGACGTATGGTTGTGAGACCTGGAAACTGACAAAATCAATGGAAAATAAATTAATCCGTTCTCAGAGAGCAATGGAAAGGTCAATGTTGGGAATATCTTTAAGAGACAGGAAAAGATCAACTTGGGTGAGAGAGCAGACTAAAGTCAAAGATACTATAGATGTTATAAAATAACAGAAATGGAGGCGGGCAGGTCATATAGCAAGAATAAAGGATAACCGATGAAGCAAGAGGCTGACTGACTGGACACCAAGAGACTGTAAGCGTAGCAGAAAAAGGCCAGACAGGAGATGGAGAGATGAGATAGAGAAATCTGCAGGGAAAACGTGGCAAAGATTGGCTCAGTCAAGGAATTCGTGGAAAAGGTTGGAGGAGGCCTTTGTTCAGCAGTGGACTAGTTATGGCTGATGATGACATATATATATATAATATATATATATATATATAGATAGATAGATAGATAGATAGATAGATAGACAGATAGTAGACAGATAGATAGATATAGATCGATAGACAGATAGATAGATACAGATATATAGATAGATAGATAGATATAAGTTTTGACAGAATTTGGTGTTTCCGTGGAGAATAATTTACTAAAAAATGCACACACAAACACAGACATGCATGCAAATATAAATATCTCTCTCCCTCTCTCTCTTTCTCTGCACCAGAAGTGAAAATCACGGACTCGGACAGCATATAATAAGTCGATCATTGGCCAAGATTTACGGCCTAATATCACAGCCTGTCACGAAGACGCCGAACTCCTCGCTCTGTTTTTACTCCCCTTAGATAGCCAATGATGCCTTGACCTTCAGAAAGTTAGAGTCAAATAAATAAATCAGTGAATAAACAAACGCAGGCTTTGAAATGTTACAAAAATGATGAGAACTTAATATAAAATATAATTTTTAATACTAGGAAAGACGACGATGATGATGATGATGACGATGATGATAAAGATGCATCGGTCCATCTGTCTCTTTACTTATCCTTCAAGGGAGTTATCAAGAAGGGATTTAAGGCTTCTAAAATTATGGAGCAATAAAATGAATAATCTTCCATAATTCTCTCACAAACGAAGTCTTTCTTACCATTTCCTTCCTGCAATCGCCAAAAGACCTGATTACGCTTATGAGAGGAACTAGGACTGGAGGACTTAACACCCTGATGGTGGGAACAACTCTGTCCATTCCAGCTTACGCCAGACGATTTTATTCAGCTGGGAGTGAATCATAGGAGCCAGGAGGGGTTAATTCTGGAAGTCTGCCCTGCCACAAAACTCAAGCCTGGATTGGTTTTAAGCTGAGGCGACATTCCAATACCTATAAAGTGTAAGACTAGATCTCTCCTGCCCCTGTAACTTTCTCTCTCTCTCTCTCTCTCTCTCTCTCTCTCTCTCTCTCTCTCTCTCAATCACAATGATTAAATTCTTCCATGTCAAAATATTACGCCAAATCACACTAGTCTCCAATCAAGGTATTATCATATAGGCTAATATTAATTAAGATGAAGTTCATGTCCAAACTAAATAAAAACTACCTCTTTTGATGATGATGATGATGATGATGATGATGATGATGATGATGATGATGATGATTATGATTATGATGATTATGATGATGATTATGATGATGATGATGATGATGATAAAATAATAATAATAATAATAATAATAATAATAATAGATCGAGTGCCACTATCGTAAATGGGGTGGGTAGCTTCAGAAAGTGCGAGGTGGAAAAGTACGATGGTAGGAGAACTATCGCCACAGTGCCCGGCAAAATGGATTATGCTCTGATCTGTTACGTATCATGATGAGTATACTGAATAATAATAATAATAATAAAAATAATAATAATAATAATAATAATAATAACAACAAAGAAAAACCAAGAAAATTCAGACAACGAAGCAAAATAACGCCATCCTCATTCTGGCAGCACAGTTTGATATTATATTTGTCTCAACCCATCAACGTCTTTTTAAGTTCAATTCTTGCTACCCTCAGACGAGTATATAGAGCTTCTGAAACATGCCTTGTAGTGAAAGGGTTAAAGAAGCTTGTTTCTTACCCTGTCGTGGGCGTGAGGTTCCTCCTGCAACGAATAATATCGCTTGGTGGCAACAAGAACACACCCTCCAAAAAACATCATCGTTGTGATCATCCAAAGAAGAAAGTATATGAAACTAGCCATAGCAAATAACCTCCTTCCCTCCCCTGCCCCGTCAAAAGTGTTTGGGTTCGGGGCTGCATTAAAATCGAGAATGATGGACCAGTTGCTCCTGCGTGGCATTATGTGAGCAATAAACCCAAACAACTCCTCGGATGTCAACCCTTACCGGCCTCATCCGGTTGGAGCGCCTTAATACACTAGACAACCAGGCATCATCAGGCTATTTGGGCACCATTCAACGTAGTAAATGGTTTCCAGGGTTACAAGAAACCACTCAGTGTAGTCCCCTGAAGGCAACATTACACCTAGTGAGTGCATGGTGGACGTCCCCATCAACCAAGAAAAGGAGGATAATGAGCAAGACAATGGAAATAGCGACCTTACCTTCATCCATTGCATACAGATAGAGAGTTAATTTAAAAGAAATGATCATTCAACACCACCAGCATCATCATCCAAATTCTTGTCATTACTTAAAAAAGGAATCATTACGTCACCCTTGCAAACATGGGAAAATAATAGAAAGAAGAAACTAGGATTAAAAAAAAAAGAAATCTAAATCCTACACCTCTTCCCCCTCCCTTGCAAACACAGATAGAGATTGCGAGGAGGGAAGAGTGTCTGTGTCACTACCAGCACGACACAGAGGGGACCGAAGGAGAGAGAGAGAGAGAGAGAGAGAGAGAGAGAGAGAGAGAGAGAGAGAGAGAGAGAGAGAGAGCTGAGTGGTGAAAAGAATGGTGACAGAGGATGGTGATGGAGCGGTGATAAGGAACGGTGGCAGTGGCCGTGCTGAATGGTGATAAAAAGTAGTGAAAAATGGCGATAGAGTATGATACAGAATGGTGATAGTGTGGTGATATAGAATGGTGATAGAGTGGTGGTACAGAATGGTAATAGAATGGATACAGAATGGTGTCAGAGTGGTTTCAGAATGGTGTCAGAGTGGTTTCAGAATGGTGATAGAATACCGATACAGAATGGTGACAGACTGGTGATACAGAATGGTGAAAAAGCGTTGATATAGAATGGTGATAAAGGATGGTGAAGAGTGGTGATGGTGACAGAGTGGTAATGGAGACAGGTCATTCAGTATGGTGAGAGGAATGACTGAATGGAGATAAAGTGGTGAAACAATGGTGAGGGTGATACAGAATAGTGACAAAGTAGTGATACAGAAAGGTGATACAGTTGTGATACAGAAATAAAAGACAGACAAGCCTAAAGGTACCCAAGATAAACTTTGGGATAAGTGATGTCACCTTTCCATTGGATAACCTTATACCTCTTTATAAATTAAAGTTATCAGTTTTAGGCGATAAAGTTTTTAGCCTCATTTAGTTAGTTAAAATCCCCTAACTAGATGTAGTTATTAAAGGATATTAAACCAAAAGGGGAGGTTGGGGTTAATGGGTTTCATGACATGAGCGACTGGTCATTCATGCCAAAAATTTCCTACCTACCTAAATTACCTCCTAAACTATAAACTCCTGATGCGGTCGCTAAACGTGTGGTTATTATGTCAAGTTATTCTCTCTTCACCTTTCCTACTTTCTTGATGGCATAGATGGGAAAAAATTAGGACTGCTTCTACGTTTCTATATTTTTCTTTTCTATTTCTACATTACTTTTATCGGGTATAACTTTTTATTTTTTAATGAAATGTTACATATTGTTTTTCTCACCACCAACGATTGATGAGAAGACGAGACCATCTCTTTTTTCCGTGCTTCATTTTTTTACCTCTTTCTAAATGTACTGTTATCGGTTTTAAGCTTTACATTTATTTCTTCTCTCTCTCTCTCTCTCTCTCTCTCTCTCTCTCCCTCTCTGGGACAAGAGAATCAGCCGTACTCCACCCTTATAGTATTTCATTTCTTTCAAAATATCAAGTAATCAATATTAATTCTTCAGAACTTACCCATCACGTCTCGTCTTGTCAACGCCCACGTGTGCCAACTCACCTGAGGGAAAGAAAAATTAATTAGCGTACAGGTAAGAGCTTTATATGAACATCAAGGTGGAATCATCAATAAATTGTACTATTAGAGTTCTACATATTTAGACAGAGAGAGAGAGAGAGAGAGAGTTAAGCACAACTACATAGTTTCATACATACACAGACATACATATATACGTACAAAGAGAAAAAAAAAACAGTATATATTGCTTGAACTCTGCACGAAGATTCCTGCCTTTGATCTCAAAATTAGGATTACCTCTGAATGGAGTCATTATAGTCTTTATTTCAGCTCTGTGATTAGTGAAGTTTATTTCTTACTGCAACCTTCCCCCCCTTTCTCTCTCTCTCTCTCTCGTCACGTCCTTCCATCAACTCAACTGTTTACCTGCCTCATCTTTATCACCTCCATACATACACTAATCCATTTTTTTACTTCATCACTGTAATGACATTATAATATATATATATAAATAGTCAGATAGATAAATAGATAGACAGATAGATAGATAGATAGACGGATAGACAGACATACAGATATTGATACAGACAGATAGAGATGAATAGACTGATGTGCAAAGACTGATGGATACCTAGATATATAATGAGACACACAATTATCTCATACATAACCTGAACTTATATAACCTGAACTTACCTGCGGTTTCAAAATTTGTTAAACTTATTTCTGTATTATTCAAACGTAACTAATCCCACCAGTTTAACCTACCACCCTATAACACATCTTCTTTTCTGACAAACCAATATGATTCAACTTAGCCTCGGAATAGAACATGTGTCCAAAGTGGAAACTAGGTCAGACAGAGGGCTATGGCGTTACCTAGGTCGACTTAGCTAGATAACCTAACTGGTGGATAGACGGACAGACATAGATACATACAGATAAATATAGATGGACAGATTAAGATAAGCAGGTAGACAGATAGACGGATAACTAGACAGATAGATACAGGTATACATACAGACAGATTAGAGATAAAAAGATAAATTGGCACAGAGAGAGAGAGAGAGAGAGAGAGAGAGAGAGATCTAAACAGAATATATATAAATGGCAGATATAAAGATAGATGGCAGACAAGGCAGACGGCTACATAACAGATAGTCAGATACATCGACATAGGCACGGGATGACTGACAGACAGATACACAGATAGACACATACATACACAATGGACGGAGACTGAAGATTATATATGCAATTTGGCTGTTACATCAAAACAGATCAAAAGACAAAATTTAATAATATAAAAGACAAAAGTGGACACAAAAACAGACCGACAGATAAATAGAGATAGACGAATAGATAGACAGATACGTAGATAGACAGATAAAGAAAATGCAATGGACAGAAAAAAATCAATGACAGAATCCCGTCGGTAGGTAAAAAAAAACATAAAAAACACCAGTGGACGCTAACGAGGAAAATCGAAAAAAAATTAAGCCGCTCTCGAAAAAGAATTAAATTGTGAAAAAAGGGGGAAATATAGGAAAGAAAGGTTAACAGGATTATACAACAGAGAGAGAGAGAGAGAGAGAGAGAGAGAGAGAGAGACTTTAATCTGGTCACTGGAAATGAAATGTCACATGTGTTTTGGAGGAAAAAGAGGGGGGAGGGGAGGTAGGGAAAGAGGGAAAGGACGAAGGAATGAGGGAGGTGGGGGTAGAAATGCAGTGGAGAGAAGGACAGGAGGGGGTAAGCAGTAACTAGAGGAAGGAGTAATGTTAAGGGAGGGGAAGAGAGAATGAGGGGAAGAATGAGGAATAATGTGAAATGAGAGTAAGAGAATGACGGGTACTGCAGGGTAGGAAATGAAGAGAGATGGAGATGAGAGGAAAGGGGCAGGAGAGGGGCAATGTATTGGAAATGAGTAGTACAGAAAAACAAAACAAAACAGGAGGGAGCGAGGGATGACAAAAGAAAAGAATTGAGAGTGAAAAAAACAGAGACGAATAAAGGTTGCAGACTTAGTGGGAGAAGGTGAATATTAAAGTAAATTATTTAGGAGGGGGAAGTGATGTCTTTAATCTCATACTCTACTGTTATCTCTCTCTCTCTCTCTCTCTCTCTCTCTCTCTCTCTCTCGTAAATTGGCTCCTAAAACTCCCTTTACCTCGCTAAATTAATCCACAGTAATACCTATTTCTCTGTCTTCTTTTCCAGCTAATCTCAAAATATCTTCCAGCCTCTTCCCCTCCACCTACAGCCGGCCCAAAAGATTTATGCTCCTCCCTTTTTTCCCACTGCCAGCCTTACGTTAATTTCACATATCATCATCTTTATTACCACCATCATCATCATCATCATCATCATCATCATCATCGTCATCATTTCAGCCCTATTCCTCCTATTCCCATTGTTATTAATCGTGCTGGCGGATCTGTAAGCAGGGAGACACAAATGTAGAAGAAACAACTGATATATATTATGTTCATATAAATTAATTTCTCTTATTAAATGATACAAGTTTGAGGATTTGCTCTTTTCCTATCTTACAAAGAGTCCAAGTTGAATGGAGTCTGTTTTCTCGCCATAAAAACAACTTCAGTGAGTATAAGTAATCTGATACTATGAGGCACTATGAAATAAAATAGAAAAAGCCTCATCAACGAACCCAGTCAAATATTTAGGTTATACATCAATCCTCTCATCATTAAAGGCTTCCAGTGATAATCTCAAAAACTGTAATTAATTTGTCTACTCTCATCTTTAATTAATCCCTTTCTCCACAAATCATCCTGGTGTTAATGCCTGTTAAAGCCTTTGCTCTCTCTCTCTCTCTCTCTCTCTCTCTCTCTCTCTCTCTCTCTCTCTCTCTCTCTCTCCATAAGACTTATTAGCCTCCTACTCCTTTGACTTTCCCTTCACGATCATCATCATCATCATCGTATATCCCATTAGTATGTACTATGGGATATGTAGCATCCAGATAGACGAACAGCAGTGCAGATGAGGGAGGACTGTACCGATTTTACCCTAACTTGGTCGAAAATTGCCATCCTTTCATCTTGAATGCTGAGGTAGAACAATAAACCAACACTAATACATCATACTAGTCACGAAGAGGTGCTAGGTAAGGGATGTAGAGCCATAGCATTGTCATTTTCTGCCACTAAGCTACGTGAAATAAGCTACAAAAGGTCGAAAATCTGGGCCATATTAGAGTAAAAACAGTATACCAACAGATGGCCCGGTGAAATTGGGTCACACGGCCATTCATTAATCATTCCAGGTTACACACATCAGAGGCAGACGATCCATAAAAATAAATAAATAAATAAATGATTCAAAATACGTTGAAAAATTGATGCAATCCTTATCAACTGCACTGCACCCTTTGTCAACTTCATCTGCACACACATTTCATTCTTTCACTTCTATCCTTCGTCATCTCTTTTGCTTCCTTCGCCTCCATCTTTGCTTCTTTATTAATTTGTCCGTTTCTACATAAAATCTCTAAAATCCAAAGTTATTTCTACAGTCAAAGGAAGTTTCTGATAATTCTCCAATCCATGAATATCCATCTACTCCACTCCTTTACCAACTCACGGTTACTCTTCAGTTCTTGAACTTATATATTATCTTCTTACTTTCTAGCCTTCCATCCCCCATTTAATTTCCCTCCTTTTTATCTCTCCCACCCTCCCCTCTCCTATATCCTCCCCCCTCTCCCCCTAAAACTCAGCCATCTTCCAACATTATTTCTTCCCAAGTCTCCTTTTAGCTTTCCTTTCTTTCTTCCAAACACTTCCATTTCTTCCTCTCCTCTCTCCTTTTCTTCCTTGTCCCTTCCTTGCATTCTCAGTCCTCTCTGCCTCCCTCTCCCTCCTACAACTGGTCTTCCCTCCCTCTATTTCTAACATTCTCTCTCTCTCTCTCTCTCTCTCTCTCTCTCTCCATTCAGCCCTCCCTCCCTTCCTCCTTCACCTTTCATCCCCTTCCACCCCATCTTTCCCCTTCCTTCCCTCCTTCTTTCTTCCGCTTTTTCCCACTTCTCCAGCACGTCTAAAACCAATCTTTCCTCAGTCTATTTCTTCCTTCCTCTCCTCCTTTAGCCATTATTCTCACCGTCTCCCAGGACATTTTTTATCTATATTATATCGTGGTTCTTCTCACTTTTTCTACTGGCTTTGGTTGGAAGGACTATGCATGGGTGTGCCTTTTTGCTTTACTATCATTATTTCATACTCACTAGAAAAGATGCCACACTCCCTGCCTTATAAAAGCGGCTTCAAAAGGACAAACAAGTCTGTGCAACTGTTTGCTTTCCTCTTTTCCTTCATTCAGTCAACGTTCCTTCCCCTATTTCTTCCATCCACCCTCTTTATCATTCCTCTCCCCTCCTCTCCCCTCTCCCCCAACAGCCTGCCTCTCCCTCAGCACTACATTTCCCCTCAGATAAACCCGACAGGGATAATTTTCTGATCCGGAAGAGCCCCGGCCACGATAACACCCATTCCCTCCCTCAGTATCACCACCAACCACATACCGACAGATAAATATATAAAAACACTCCCTTCTACCGCATCCCCTCACTACCACCAACCGCACTTTCTCACTACCACAGTCTCATCCCATATTCTCTTAGTCCCACACCTTCAGCAGTCGAAGAAAGAAAAAAAAATCGCTTCCTTGTACCGCTTTTCCTTACTACCTCAGCCTTCAGTACCACTCTAGAAGGAAGCATACTGTCCTTCCTCTCAACCACCATCCTCTAAAATTCTCGAGTAAAAGAAAAACTCACCCTCCAAATACAACCCCAACACACCCTCCAAACGCAACCCAACACACCCTCCAAACACAACCCCAACACACCCTCCAAACACAACCCCAACACACCCTCCAAACACAACCCAACACACCCAACCCCAACACACCCTCCAAACACAACCCAACACACCCAACCCCAACACACCCTCCAAACACAACCCAACACACCCAACCCCAACACACCCTCCAAACACAACCCCAACACACCCTCCAAACACAACCCCAACACACCCTCCAAACACAACCCCAACACACCCTCCAAACACAACCTAATACACTCTTCAAACACAACCCCAACACATCCTCGAAACACAACCCAACAACTCTCAAAACACAACCTAACACACTCTCCAAAGACAACCCCAACACACCCTCCAAAGACAACCCCAACACATCCTCCAAACACAACCCCAACACACCCTCCAAACACAACCCAACACACCCTCCAAACACAACCCCAACACACCCTCCAAACACAACCCAACACACCCTCCAAACACAACTCCAACACACACCCCAAACACAACCAAACACACCCTCCAAAAACATACCCTTAAATGTGGAAAGCTGTAGATCTAGCTGACACTGACGGTCCTTACGTTACTGACAGAGAGATGTGGTGAGGATGTAAGATGTGAAAAATGTCAGTGAATCAACTATAAAAAGATACAAACACGCTTCCATAAAAAAGAAAAAAAAAACATAACTCCTCTCAGTGTGGAAAGTTATGGGCTGACTTGACGCTGATGGTCTTTAAGTTGACGGCTCTAAGTTGTTGGAAAGTTGTGGTGAGGGAGTGAGAACTGGAACAAGTTGGTGATTCAGCCCAAGAGAGATAGAAAGAGAGAGAGAGAGAGAGAGAAAAAAAAATCTTAAAACACCTCTCTGTCTGTCTGTCTGTCTGTCTGTCTGTCTCTCTCTCTCTCTCTCTCTCTCTCTCTCTCTCTCTCTCAGCCATCTCTCCATCTTGAATGCTGAGCTATAGGAAGAGATCAACACTAGAATATGGCGCTAATCACGAAGAGGTTCTATGGTAGGGATGAAGGGCCACCGTATTGTCTTATTCCGCCACTGAACTACACGAAAAAGGCTGCAAAGGGACCAAAACCTCCAGCTAGTTAAAATGAAAGAACTATAGATAAGACTCTGGACGTCAAGGATGATGTAGCATAGGGACGGTAAGTGCAGTTGCCTAAGAGGAGTGGAAGATGTTGATGATTCAGACTAAGAAAAAAAGAAAACGACCTCCTAACACAGTCTGTCTCGAGTGAAACATTTTGACACACTAAGCTGGCGTTGACTAATAGCTAAGGTTGACTGAGTTGGGGTTGACGTCTCTATCGTTTCCGTAAACGTTTTAATATTGGTTATTTCCTCCTACTTTCAACTGATTATTTTGAACTATGGAAAAAATTTCGTCTTTGAGGTTTTAATGAAGTCAGTACCTCATCCACCCAACTCGAAGTCTTTTTTGAGCTAAATAAAATCATTTGAAAATTCAGGAATAGAAATATGTAAACTTTATCGTAATGAAGACGTTAACTTTTCACAATAAAAAGTCCTCCATTAACTGTAGAAAAAAAAAATCGTCCGGGATATCAAAAAAAGTGCAGATGCTGTCATGGCAGAGAGGATTAATGATGACTGTTCCAAATACTAAGCGATGATCTATCCTTTCTAAGTTGCAAAAAAATATATATATAATAATAAATAAAATGTAAGTCTGGAGGTGGCAAGAAGAAACGTCGTCATCGTAGTGAAGAGTTAATGGAATCTGTTTGGCACTATGAATAATGTGGCTCTGTGAAGGGGAAATGAAAGATGGGATCTCTCTCTCTCTCTCTCTCTCTCTCTCTCTCTCTCTTTCTCTCATGAACTCAAACTAAAGATGCTTAGCTTGAAAATCCTTACGGCGTGGTACACAAGAAAACAGAATTTCATGATACAAAAATACTCTAATTTTGTATTGGCATCATTATATACTCTGTCTTTACTGATGTGTAGGTTTCTGTTCAGCTTTATTTATTCCTTTATGGCGAGTTCAATTACCGTACTCATATCTAAATGAATCTCAGTGAACTGAACATATCATCATCATGATCATCATCAATACCATCACTACCATTATCATCACAACCATCAATATCATCATCATCATTTTTTACCGTAACTCTATTTCTCACTGAAAGGGATATATATATATATATATATATATATATATATATATATATATATATATATATATATATATAAAACTTTAGAAGGACTAAAGATTATGGTGTCCAAGTCTCCTGCTTCTAGGCTGTCCAGTTCCTAAGCTAGCAAATTATAATCTTAGGTAAGGTCTTAGCCTAAAGTTCTCACACAATCCCCTGTCTTACTGCACATCTTGGCTCTCACTTTTCTTCTATACAAAACACTGGCAGCGGGTACACGACCATAAAACCTGACTAATTTGCTGCCTGATGGTGGTTATGTTGTGGGAGGATCGTGTTGCTTTGGCTGGACCAATGTATAAAGATCTGTATACCTTGACGTGAGCATGGAAGACATGTGCAAACATGGTGGGGAAAAAAAATCACCAGTCTAAACGGCAATTAATTATTAGCGGACAGCAACAATGACGATTCACAAGCATTAGAATACTATATATTTTGTGTGTCCGGCTCCAAGTATAGAACTGACAGTCCGTTCCCTTAGCACAGAAGGTCTCTACATGTCACACACCACCACATCACCCTTTCGGCACCAATACCCACCAGCTATATTGAATACAAGCTAATACTGCTTCATTCAAGGCTGGCATCGAGGTATTTAGTTGGGGTATCAGTGAGTCTTCCGGAAAATCAGTAAAGTGTCCTCTGACTCACTAAAGACTACAGTTCCCTTAAAAAAAAAAAAAAATGAAAGAAAGAAAAAAAAGGGGGGTCACAGGCTATACAGTACACTTTAACTAGGAGAAGGTGTGGCCAAGTAGACTACCGGTGGAGAGGAAGCAAGATCCATCAATGGCTGGGGCAGGGAACAGTTTGGGGACTTAAATTAGGACAGGCTTCAGATTATCGACAAGACGTACCGGTGTGTGTGTGTGTGTGTGTGTGTGTGTGTGTGTGTGTGTGTGTGTGTGTGTGTGTGTGTGTGTGTGTGTGTGTGTGTGTGTGTGTGTGTGTGTGTGTGTGTGTGTGTGTGTGTGTGTGTGTGTGTGTGTGTGTGAAACAAAGGTAGAAAGACCATATAAATCTGTCCTTAATGAGAGAGAGAGAGAGAGAGAGAGAGAGAGAGAGAGAGAGAGAGAGTACTGAAGGGGTTAAGTAGTGCGTGTTGGACCTACCCCTGCACTACACAATGGATATCTTTAATTGGATAAAACTCGTCTGGCGGTAACGGAATAATAAAAGAAATGTGCTGAAGAGGTAACAGGGCATACAGTAGCAAACAATTAACAACAACAACAACAAGAACATAATGTTCATCACCATCATCATCATAAATATTTACATTAATAACAATAACAATAATAATAATAATAATAATAATAATAATAATAATTATAATAATCATAATAATAATAAAAATAATAATTATAATAATCATAATTATAAATATAATTATAAAACAATAATAATAATAATAACAACAACAACAATAATAATATTCACAACAGCATAAAAAAAAGGGGGGGGGGGATAACCACCACTACAAAAATAAGCCCTACAGAACCAAAAGCCTGACCCATCCTCTCGATAAAGAAAAACAGGAAAAGAATCAGTTAAACATAGATAATTTTCTTTTAATAACGCCGACCTTTTGCCTTTCCTGACAGATGCTGGCTGGTACAAAAAGTCTTCAATTAAGGTTTTGGGACACGAATTTCAAACTTTTTTTGCGATGACATTTTTTTTTTTCTGTTCTCGCTACCGACCAACGATTTAATTAACCTGGGAAACTGAGCTTAATTAAGATGTAAAAGGTGTTACCGTATTTAGAGGGTCGTGAGAAAAAGGATCTAATCCCTTTTCAACGTGGGTTTCTCTTTAGGTGCAGGAAAAAATCGTTCACTATGCTATTTTTAATCCAACTTGAACTAATATTGATATTTCTCCATCTTGAATGCTCAGCTGTAACAATGGACCAGCACTAGAATACGATGCTAGTCACGAAGAAGTGTCATGGAAAGGATGTTGAGCTGTGGTATTGCCTTAATCTATTATCTAGCTGCTATGTGCAATTAGATGCAAAAGGACGAAAATCTAAGCCAAATCACGGTGAAAACAGTATAGTAGCAGAAGTCATTTCACTGAAGTAGTTAAGACTAGACCTAAACTGTACCTTCCACAATCCGTACATAATCAATGAATCCTATGTTTTCTCCGATTCATGACTACAACACATAACCTTCTGCCAACTTCCTGAAACTTTTTAAATCAGATATCTTAGTGCTATCATCGGAGCAACATATTCCCTAGTGACTTTAAGCTCAACCCTTTTTCACACACACACACCAACTTCCATATAATTATCTTTACCCTCTTCTCATTTGATACTGTGCCATACACTAATTTGTCATATATTCTCAGTGTAAGTATATGATCAATACATTCCTTGCCTTCTCTGAATTAATTTCTTTCTTGTTTCACACACAGTTTTGTAATCTGCCTTCACCCTCTCAATCAACACCTATTACCAAACACTCTTCCTCCTACCCAACACATAAGATGCATATACCCCTGTGGTTGCCACTTTCCTTCCTCTCCCCCTATCACATATACAAGGATACAATCAGAGTAGCTATGTAGTTAGATGTGTTTGTTATTGTTAGGATGTACATAACAGAGCTTCAAAGTTAATCATAAGCGGTTGTGTAATGATCAGGCGTACTCGTTATTTTGGCGGGTTAAGGAGATTGTCATGGATGAAAAACTGGACGGGGAAAGAAAAGAGAGGAGTCATTAACCCCTTCATCTCAAAGCGCCCTCTCCCCAGCTCAATCAAGTCGTCTGGCGGTACCCTGAATATATTACGGAAAACGTCACGGGGATCGAGTCGTACGTGTAGGTGGATTCCAACATCTTCACACAAACGAGTCTATCTTCATCTCAACAAAAATCGTCTGGAGTTGGCCTGAATATCAATAAAGAAAAAAGCTACTATTAGTCTGAAGGGGTTAATAAGAAGGCTCCTCTTTGAAACCCTCTTAAAAACCCCACGTGAAAACCCTGAGAAACCTAGCAGGCCCTTCCCAGGCATCATTTGTCACCGTCCAGGCCACCAAGGACAAGATACACTGAAGCCTAAAAACTCAGCACGGGATTTTTTCCAGAAACAGCACTCCATTAATCAACTCTCGGGTGCTGAGCTGCTGACGGGGGAGGGAGGGGTGGGGAGATGAGGGGAGGTGAGAGTACGGGGGAGAGGGAGAGGTGGGGGAATGAGAGGAGATGAGAGTACGAGGGGGAGGAGAGGAGGGGGAGGGATGAGTGGAGGGCATAAGAAAGGAAGACAGGAAGAGCGAGAGGTGAAGGAAGAAAGTGAGGGGAAGGATGAAAGGGGAGGGAGGAGTGGAGGCGTTGGAGGGCACAAGAAAAGGGGAAGCGGGTAAGGGGGAGAGGAAGGGAAAGAAGAAGTGTGAGGGGAAGGAGAACAGAGTGAAAGAGGGGAAAATAAGGGGAAAGGGAAGAACTTGAAAGAAAGGGTTATGTTATGGGGGGGGACAGGGAAGGGAGGAGGGGAAAAAGGGGAAAAGATGGGAAATATGTAAAGTTTGGGGGAAATGGAAGAGGATGGATAGAGGGAATGGTGAAAGTAAAGGAGAGGTTATGAGAGGGAAGAAAGAAAAGGTGGAGGATGGGTAAAGGAGGAAGAAGGGAGGGAAGAAAAGAATGAAATCGAGAAGGATGGGAATGAGGGGAAAGGGAAGAAATTTGAAAGGAAGGAGGGACGAGTAAAAGGAAAAGAGGACAGGGATATAAAGGAAGGAAAGGGAACGAGGGGAAGAAAGGGGGGGGGGAGGAAAGAGGGAACAAAAGAAGGGAGGTTGAGGGAAGGTAATATAGAAGACGACGAGAGAACGGAGTGAGACGGAGGAGGGGGGAAGGGAGATATGAAGGAAAGAAAGGGAAAGAAGAGGAGGAGGAGGAGGATAAAGGTAGGGAAGAGGGTGGGGAAAGGGTATGAGTGGATGAGACAAGACAAGAGAGAGAGAGAGAGAGAGAGAGAGAGAGAGAGAGAGAAAGCGGGGTGGGGTGGGGGTAGTAGAAGGGGGAGGATAAACAGCCCCAGTGCCTTCCCCCAAGGGTGCACTAATATCACAGCATTTGTTCAGGTGCTGTCGAATTGGAGAGAAGCTTCAGTACACTTTTATGGCCTGTAGTCTCGTGGGCCTTCCCTTTCCATGCGAGGACCTCTTCTTCACTCATCAATATTATGACATTTATTTAACTTTTTTACTCTTTTTTTTACTCTTTTTACTTTTCCTACCGTCAAACGCCTTTATTCATTTTAAGACAGACATTTATTGAGAGTTAGACATCGCCTCCTTTAATTTCCTTAGTACATAATCTTTAAAAAGTTTAGTAAAATCGTCAGGTAACTGAATGTAATAATAATTGTGATGAACGGGTTATATTCATGCTTGCTACCTCCGGACGATTTTATTCAGCTTAGGGGATGCCTCTCGCAATGACGGGGTTAAGAGTCTCCCTTGCACCTCTTCCATACCGATTTATTCTGATTATTGTGCATCATTTTTTACCAGAATTTTTATTCATCGACAGAACTTTGCGTAAACAACTCACAAGGGAATATTAACCCCCTCATGGCTGGGACAAGTCTATACTTTTTTAAAAACTTTAACTTGGCCTAAAATTACCATCTCTTCCTATTTAATGCTGAGTTGCAAGAAGAGATTAACACTAGAACTTGATACTAGTCACGAAGAAGTATGGAAAGGATGTAGAGCCACAGTTTTGCTTTTTTTGTCACTGAGCTACGTAAAATAAGCAGTAACAGGACACAATGCTGGGCCAAAAAGAATATAGTCCTCTTCCAGTTACCACCAGACGATATAATTTCTCAGTGAGTCATAGGAGCACGGGTGTTATTACAGAAACCATTAACCCTCTCACGGACGGGGCAACTCTAGAATTCTATCTCACCTGACGTCAGACTATTTCATGCACCAAATAGTAAGTCAAAAGAACTCATTATTAGCGCGATACATACAGATATACAGACATACAAATATGAATCTATGTATCCGATGTCTCTCAGATCTAGTTTCAATTATCAGATCATTAATTACTCAAACGTAACTGATGACAAAAATGTTTGTATTGGAAAAATGTTACTCTGACACTGATCTGTTTTAATCATCAGATCAGTATTACTAATAATTGATAATAGAGGAGAAAATCAACAACATTATGGGGAAATTGTTAAAAAGCAATGCGTTCTGCTGATGATTCAATTTTCAGATCACTATTATTAAAGACTGAAATAAAGAAAATCACCAACAGTATAAAGAAAATGATAAAAAGCAATGCGTTCTGATCTGATGTTTTCATTATCAGATCAGTATTATTAAAGACTGAAATAAAGAAAATCAGCAACAGTAAAGGGAATATATTAAAAAGTAATGCGTTAAAGCAGTAAATTCCTTGTAAGAGGCCTGAACCCTTCCCAAAGACTGATGCCCCAATAGTTTTCACGGACAAACACGGTAAAACGATCGACAACCGATGAGGAGAGTTTTACACGTCACACAAACAGCCACAGTAATTATTATGAGCTAAGATTATCCCTTTCCTTTCAGTTTTTTTTTCTTCTTTTATCTTCACTTTTTCTGTTCTTTCTTCTTCCTCCTGTTTATTTTTTGCATGTGTCAGACTCTGGGCACAAGCTTGACAATCCGTTCCCTGAGGAAGTATGAACACACTTTTGAAGAGTAAAACACGCGTAAAAAAACAAAACAAAATCAATTTCTTAAGCGTCTGACTCTGGGCACAGGCTAGAAAACCCGTTCCCCAAGGCCTAATAAACAATTCTTTGGATTGTAATGCATGTCAGAAAGAGAAAACGACATGTACAATCTCGGTCAAAAATGCCATCACACGTCACGCGCTCTAAATAAATTAACAGCCTTTTCAACCCGCTGGAGAGGGACGCCTTCATGTGGTGGCACCGATACAGCCTGGTGGGGGAGCTGTCTGGTTTATACACATGTCCCTCAACTCCCTCCCTATCCCCCGAAAAGAGGATAGTGGGCTGTAGGAGAAGGGGAACTTCAGCCTGCAGCCCACTGAGCTCACATTTCATGTATGCCTGTGATCACAACAACAACAACAACAACAAACAACCACAAACAAACAACCACAACAACAACTACAACAACAAACAACTACAACAACAAACAACAACCACAACAATAAACAACAATGACAAAACCAGCCCCATTCAATTTTACAAGTTAATTCATCAAGATCTCACTAACTTTGACACGATATCACTAAGTCTGACACGGTTTCACAAAGTTCGACACGGTTTCACAAAGTTCGACAAGGTTTCACTAAGTTTGACATGGTTTCACTAAGTCTGACACGGTTTCACTAAGTTCAACACGGTTTCAATAAGTTCGACAAGGTTTCACTAAGTCTGACACGGTTTCACTAAGTTCAACACGGTTTCACTAAGTTCAACACGGTTTCAATAAGTTCGACACGGTTTCACTAAGTCTGACACGGTTTCACTAAGTTCGACACGGTTTCACTAAGTCTGACACGGTTTCACTAAGTTCGACACGGTT
Organism: Coenobita brevimanus; assembly: GCF_032717465.1. NCBI lineage: Eukaryota > Metazoa > Arthropoda > Malacostraca > Decapoda > Coenobitidae > Coenobita > Coenobita brevimanus. The sequence continues at coordinate 5,317,960 of NC_136991.1, read as the reverse complement.
TCACTAAGTTCGACACGGTTTCACTAAGTTCGACACGGTTTCACTAAGTTCGACACGGTTTCACTAAGTCTGACACGATTTCACTGTCTGACACGGTGCCAAGGGTGTCATGCATTACTGACCATAACCGCACAAACAACAGGTCGGCTCCAAAAGTCATCAGTCGTCTGTCTACCCCTCTGTACCATTCTGACCTACACTCTCTCAAAGGCAAAGTGTCACGAAGTCTTTAAATGAAATGGGTCTTGATTTGGGATATCTTTACTTTGAATGACACTATAAGGGACAACTTTTCTGGGATTTCATGTTTTGGCATCATCAACATCATAACCATCATCATCATCATCATCATCATTTTCGTTCCTACTGTCTAAAAAAAAAAGCCATTCAATCCTCATTCCCACACTTCCGACAGAGAATGTAATCTTTTATATTTTTGTTGTTGTCAGACGATTAAATTCAGGTAAGTAAAGCCCCAAAAGAGAGAAAGTAAAAAAGGTAATCTTCCCCTACTAGCTGAAAAATCTCTTCTAAATAAATCGATTAATATTACCAAGAATGAATAGAAAAATAAAATAAAACCAGTCTCGTCGTGAAGGGTTTAATGACTTTAGGAGTGATTACGGAGGTCGCGCCCTTAGTCAGAATTTTTAATTACATAATCAGTTCTGGTTATAAACTACACAGCTCTTTTTCAAAGCTAAACAGCCCTCAATGCGCTTTGTCATATCCCCTCTTGACACTAAGGCTCACCGTCCATATTGAATACAGTACATGCTAGGTCTTTGTTACTTAGGATTGGCGTGATGGTATTAGTTGAAGAGTTTATATGCCACACACACACACACACACACACACACACACACACACACACACACGTTACTCTCTCTCTCTCTCTCTCTCCTCAGTCAAATACAAACTTTCCACGTAAATTCCCAGGCAAATCTCTTCACTTCGTTTTACTTACCAAGGTCCTCTCCCTCAGTTCCCTCTCTCCACCCCATTTCCCTTTCCTTCCCTTCTTCCACTAACTCTTTTCCTCCCCCCTCCTCCCCACTAACTCCATTCCTCCCCCCTCCCCACTAACTTCACTCCTACCCCTCCTCTTTAACTCCACCCCTCTCCTCCCCCTCTCCATTCCACTTCTCTCCCATAACTCCACTCCTCTCTCTCCACACTACCTCCACTACTCTCTCTTCCCACTAACCTAACCCCCTCCCTCCCTTTAATTCCATTCCCCCCGTCCCCCCTCACTCCACTCATTTTCCCCTCCATTAACTCCACTCCTGCCCATCTCCCCTCCTCCTCCTCATCCCCCTCTCCACTCCCATCGCTCCCCACTAACTCCGCTCCTGCCCCTCCCTCACTAGCTTCACTCCTTTACCCCTCCACCCCCCTCCTTCCATCCCCCTCCCCACTTACGTCTCAGAACCACACCAGTTTCTCCAAGCTCCACTTCCCATTTTCCCAACTACCCTAACTCTTCCCCTGAATCACTTAAGAGAGAGAGAGAGAGAGAGAGAGAGAGAGAGAATGTGTGTGTGTGTGTGTGTGTGTGTGTGTGTGTGTGTGTGTGTGTGTGTGTGTGTGTGTGTGTGTGTGTGTGTGTGTGTGTGTGTGTGTGTGTGTGTGTGTGTGTGTGTGTGTGTGTGTGTGTGGTTCCTCAGGTGAATACAATGCGCTACCCAAAATAATAAACAAAATAGACCCTCGTACTGAAGGGGTTATGATTACGGCCGGATAACCTCGTAAGGACGGTAGTTTGGGGCAGTCTGTGTATCTATGTAACTCGATCATTCCCCACTCCCCCTCTCACTCTATTGCTTCTCCTCCTCCACTAACTCCACTCCTAGCCCTCTCCCCTCCTCCCCCCCATTCCCCTCTCCACTCCCCTCACTCCCCACCATCCCCAGGGAATTCCAAAGGGGTGCTACAACTCCCAACCCCTACAAAGGACCGTACGATCTGTGTGGTCTGTGTAACTCACCCACTTCCCACTCCTCAACTTTACACACGCACCCGAACCCTTAAAAATCCCCTCAGCTCCCTAAAACTTCCTCCAGCCCCCCCCCCCTCTCCAAAAAAAAAAATAAATAAAACTTTCAAAATCCAATGGTCAGGAAATCTCCCCTCGTCAGGTAAGGACCCATTAACAAAACCCCCTAAAAAAAACTTCTAAAAATTCCCCCCATCAGTACCCCTCCAAAAAAAATTCCCCCTTATTCCCCCCGTAAATTCCCCCTCTCCCACAGGTCCCACCCTAAATCCCCCAACCCCATCCTCCCAAAATCCCCCAAACCCCTCCCACAACCCCCCCTCCCTCAAAATTCCACGGGGTGATAACTCTCTAAGTCGAGAGGATCCTGCAACTCCACAACTCGGTAAAACTTACTACTAGATCTGCGTACGAAAACTTGCAATAATGAAGCGCTCTCTCTCACTATCTCACTTTCTCGCACCCACTCTGTCACACGCATATTCTCTCTCTCTCTCTCTCTCTCTCTCTCTCTCTCTCTCTCTCTCTCCCAGCAAGCAAGGAAGCGAACCAACAATTTGCATGCACATCGACAACCACCTGTCTGTCAGTGCTTCCGGCTACAAGCGTCTTTATTTTATTCTTGTCATTCTCAGACAATCTTATTTATTTATTTATTTATTTAGTTATTTTATATGGACTTCGTGTTGCATAGGGATCATTTCTTGCATTACTGAATGAGTTATAATGCACTTTTTTTCTGGCAGGGAACTTTATTTAATACTGTACTGGCAAATTTTCATCTCCTCCTCCTCCTCCTCCTCCTCCTAATCATCATCATTATCATCATCATCATCATCGTCATTATCATCATAATAATAACAGGCAATGATGACGACGATGACGACGATGATGTTAATGACGACGATAACAACGATGATGATAATAATGATGTACTGTATATAAAAACGCCAACCAAACTCCCACTTAAACTTTCTGGACTGTTTGGAAAGGCTGATTAATACTTAGCTTCCATTAGCAAGGAAAGTTAATTAGGGAGATCGTGTTTACGGGAAGACTTTACGAAGTCGAGAAGTATTATCAAGATGTATTTTGTTACACCAGATTAACCCTCTCATGACTGGCACAGCTCTGATAGACTGTGAAATATGGAAGACGACAAACAAGGATAAGGAAGGAAAAACAAGATATGATTTACCTCTCTCTCTCTCTCTCTCTCTCTCTCTGTAAAAGACACTGTTTCATGACTCCTGCAATGGATACACTATATTTACTTGGGGAAGGAGAAGAGGTTAAGCAAGGAGGGAAAAAGATTGAAAAATATAAACAGAATGGATGCACAATTTTCTGAGTTGTTCTTAACGGAGAAAAGGAATATGGATGGATGGTGGGAAATTAAGGGAGGGAGAGAGAGAGAGAGAGAGAGAGAGAGAGAGAGAATGGGAAAATAGTAAGGTGTACAATATAGAGAACACCAGAAGGAAAGTGTAAACAGAAATGAGGGGACGAAAAAAGAAAAAGAGTAATTGTTGAACATTTTTAAAACCTTTATTTCGTGCTGCTTTCCGTGGACCGTCCCTGTTCACCGCAATCAGGCACCAATTAACCTGCTTTTACGGCTGTTTACCCACTACCACTGACCCCAACCTGATTTAGCCCTTTCACTACCACTACCACTTTTTAACCTGTATTGTTTTTACCATTCCAAAGATTATTATTCAGCTTATGAGACCCCTCTGTCGGTAATAAGGTTAATGACTACTATGTTAACTCCTACCAGTTTGAAAAGCTTCTCCCAAACCTAAAAGTATATAAATAAATAAATCGTCAAGAGTTAGCAAGAATAAAGTAGGAGATACATAAAGGGGTTAGTTTCCTTTTTATTTTCCCTTGTCGTCAGTGAAAATATACACATTACATACATACAGTATTTTAAGGTGTTATAGCTACCGATGCAGTAGCCTCAGGTTATTTGATGCGTGAAACCGGTAAAGACTAGAGCTGTCCTTCTGTAGACCACCATCCTCTTTCGGGGGACAGAGAGGGAGTTGAGGGATGTTTATTTAACGGGGCAGTAGAACCATCCGATTTTACTGATGCCATCCAGGAAGGTGCTCCTCTCCTCCACCATACGAGGGAGAACCAGACAAAATAAATCGCTTAGCCGAGGCGTTACGAAACCTTCTAATCCGTCGAAAATAAGGCTTAAAAGTGATGACTATGGTTAGTTATCCACTCAAGCTTGTGGCCACATATCAAGATTAGGGTAGTGTCTCATAGGATGGTTAGTGGTTGATCGTAGGGAGGATGGGAAGAGAGAAGGGAACTGAGGCAGGAGAGGGAGAGGATGGAGGACGGAAAAAAACAATGAGGGACAATTAAGGGAGGATGGAAGGAGGGGGGAAGGGAACTTATTAGAAAGCAGGACAACATTTGGAGGGAGGGTACAGGATAAGAAAGGGAAGAAAGCTGTAATAAAGAGTGGAAACAGGGATGGGAGGGAAGGAAAGAAACAACGAAGACGAAGCAAGGAAGGGTGGAGGGGAGCAGGATGAGACGGAGGGAAAGAAATCATGAAGGAGAGAGAGAGTGAATACAGGGAGAAAGGGGAGACAGACGGGAGTAAGAAGTATCAGGGAAGGAAAAACGTCATGGAGAGGGAGAGGAAGCAGAGACGGAGGAAGCGAGGGAGGGGAGGAAAGAGGAAGGAAGAGAGGAAGGGAAACAGAGGGCCTAACGTGGGGGCAACTTCTCTAAACCCTTGATTTATCTGCTCCTCACAAGCTCATAACCCACCCACTGTCTTTGTGTGGGGGAGGGGAGGAGGATTTGGAGTGGTACTGGAGGGGTCAAAGGTGGATGGAGGGATGAGGAGAGTGGAGGGAAGTAGGGAAGTGGGTCGAAAGTAGAGGCAGGAAAGCAGAAATAAAGGGATGTGGGTTGGAAAGAGGAAGGATACAGGGCTAGCGAGGATGTGGCAATGGGGAAGAATGAAGTAGATGAAGATAACAGAAAAGAGTTGGGAATGGAGGTATGAGAGAATGTATGAGTAGAAGGAAAGTGGATATGAAAGTACAGATGAAGGGATATGGAGCTTGAGAAACAGGGGGATGGAAATGAAGGGGAAGGAGGTGGACGCAGGAATATGGAAAATGGAAGTAATAGGATGCTGAGATGGGGGTGGGGGGTATTAGGTGTGGGAAGGGGGTATGTGGTGGGGGAGGGGGGTATGAGAGGGAAGGGAGTATGAAGGGGGAGAGTGGAAAGGGAGAGGAATGAGGTGGTTGGAAAAGTAAAAAAAATATATATATAATAATAATAAGTCCTTGGAGAATGGGTTAAATAATATCGTCTGGAGTACCAAAAATACCATGAACAATTTTTAATAAATAAAATAAAAAATACGATATATGAAAGCCAAAAAAAAAAAAAAAAAAAAGAAGAAGAAGAAGAAGAAGAAAAAGGAGAAAGAAGGAGGGAATGGAGGAAGACGAAAATGAGAGGGAGGATATATGAGGGGGTGAGTGTGGGAGAGGGAGATAAGGAAATTGAAAAATGGAAATACGCGAGAGGAAAGCATATATATCGTAGATGGGAGGATAGCGAAAGGGAGTCGTAGATAAGATGGATGGAAGAGCGGAAGCGGAGAGATGTGAATGAATGAAGGGGAAGCATAACCAAAATAGACATGCAAGGGTAAGAACATTTGGCATAACCGAAATGGAAATGGAAGGGTAAAGAACACTTGGTAGAAAAATTTTGTATACTCTGTAAAATGAAAATTGAGAGCGAATTCTTTAACCCTTCAAAGGAGACAATAATTCTAACTTTTCTGTTATCTTCAAACGGTTTTCTCCATGCTAAGAGTGGCCTGTTGTCATCTAGTGGTTAGCAGTACTCACTAAGTCTCTGAAGACAACAGAAGTCCAAATTATTTTTTCCTTGCTTTCACCAGACGAATTTACTCTTGTCGTGTTCAGGTAGTATGTCTTTCTTGCATCAGGCTTATAAATACAGACAATGTTACAGACTCCGGCGGCAGTGGCAGCAACAGAAGCACCAGGAGGCTCACCAGAACATGAACCTGGTGAACTGCAGGCCAAAGTTGGCCTTCTTCCGCACGACACGATCCTCGTTTGAGGGGATAAGGAGGGGCCTGTGGGATGTTTGTTGAACCGGATAGCTGCATCGCCCAGTCATACGCTACCGCCACGTGAAGGCATCCTCTCCACCACAACGTTAGTACTCATATGCTTACTCGGACTAAATTAAAATTTAATGCGAAAACATGATTACCTGAAACTGGAAGAAGGAATATTGAGGATGTAAAAATTTAAGTATTTAGCGCCGTGACGTCCTCTAAATTATATTCTTGCCACGCCAGGAGAAACTCGTCAAATTGTAGGCGTTTATGAAGACAATAACTGGCCCCTCTGGTGCGAAGGCCTCTCTTGAAGCTGAGTACATTCGTCTGGTGGGAACAAAACGATGAAAAACTTTATAGTAGTTCAGGTATTAAGAAGTCGATATATTAAAAAAAAAATAATAATAACACTTCAGAGGGGTAACTCAGAGAAAATATACCATATCCACAATATAAACCAGTCGAATAGGAAAGATTTTTATTTAGTTATTATTATGGTTATCTCCAGATGATTTTTCTCAGCTTCAGAAAAACCCCACAAACTGAAAGGGCAACGAGCAATCTCTACTACTTCTTCCGTACAACAGATTTTTCTTTATTCTGGTACATCTAGACGATCTATATTAGGCTCACGAGACCTTTCAAAATAAAGGAATTAACGACGTCTCTTTCAGTTTACTCCTGCTACCTCCATACGATTTAATTCAACCTCAGGATGACATGTAACACTGAAAGGGTTGATGAAGGCTGTATCCATCCTCTTCAGCTGAAAAGGTCACTCCTACACTGCATAATATTATCTGGTTATAGCTTGCATAAAGTACACAGGATGTGTCTCTTGAGTAGGTTTAGCCATGTGGGGACAATGGTAAATTGAGAGATTGACCTGAAGAGTGTATGTGACCGAGGTAGGAGGTGGGGGGAAGGACAGAGAAAGAGGGTGAGACAGAAGCATGGGGTGGAGAGGTATATGTGTATGGAGGTGTGAGTTGTAGAGGTGGATGTCCGATGGAGAAGGCCAAAATGACGGAGGCGATTCGTTTGAAGCCATCCCTTCCGATGAAAAGGCTTGCTTATAGACAAACAGTACGTCACGGTAGTAAGGAGTTAGGGGTGGGTGTGGGTGGAATAATGGCACTCTGGGAAAGGAATCAAGTGGAGTGAAAGGCGGAAACGGACTCTGAGTGGAATAATGGGAGTACGTGAAGGCAGGAGGAACAGGGAAGAATCAAGGGAATCAAAGCTGGGGTGAGACATTAAGCGAAATAAAACTGAGACATGAAACCCGTGAATGTTGAACTTTAACACAAAAACATCCGCCGAGCAAGCTTCCAGAGAGATGGGTTCTTAATAAATACTGGTTAAGGTAGGGACAAACGCCATAAGGCACTAAGCCGTGGTGCTCATCTCCGAAACTTAAGCATTTGAGCCTTTGGCAAGTTATTCATCCACATTCCTGGGATACAAGGCTACTGCATCATCCACTTTCCTACACGCAGTTACCTTTCTTAGCTGTTAGCCTTGGTACTCATTTTACCTAACAACCCACAATAGGTGGGTAAACACCCGAGTCTAGTAGGCCCTACCGCCACCTGTCCGCACCGAAATTTGAAATTTATCGGTGGACCTGCATTTTCGTATCTAGCAATGCTAACCACTCGGTCACCGAGGCGCATCGAAACCTATAATCCCAAGAAAAACGCAATCCTGCGATATCAACTTCTGCAGTGAAAAATGTCCCTCGTAAAGCAGTTTCCCGTAAGCAAAAAACTGTGGCCTGATACTAACGTTAGACCAAAATACAAGATGTTTTCGTACTGCAATAGCCGAGAAAGATCGCTTCTTAGAAAGTAGTTTGGTGCGCTCCTTTAGAGTGTGTGCAATGAAATGAACACGGATACGTTTCTCAAGTCGATTCGATATTAATAAATGCACTGATAGATAAATACATAGACAGACAGACAGGACAGATATGGATAGATAGATACATATTGAAATTGTTACAAATACTAAATTTCTACGGCTTTTCATGTAGAATTTCCAAGTATGTAGGGTAAAAGATAATAACACCCATCTCAGTAACAATTCCAGACTCCTATGGCTCACTCAGCAGAATACAATGATCTGCGTTGGCTGGAACACAACATTAAGAGTTATTCCGATCATGAAAGGGTAAATGGTGCCAGCAGTAACACTAAGTTCTCAATGTTCACTCTTAGCTGAATCCAATCCTGTGGCGGCAACTGGAATATAATGCACGAGACGACACAACTATGATGGGATAAAATTAAGTCCCGAGGAATCCACTGCAATTACAGCGTGATAATTACCTCATATTCCGTGCCACTCCTCGGCGATCAGTCTTAATTCGTAGTGGGAGAGACGTTGATTTGTGTCTGCGTAATAATGTGAGATGCTTATCTTTTGTAGGAGGCTTAAAATATAGGAGTGTTGATGAGGGACGCCTTCACGTTGTGGCACCGATACAGCCGGGCAACTCCACTTCCAGTTATACAAACGTCCCTCATCTCCCTCCCTATCCCCAAAGACGAATGGTGGACTGCAAGACGAGGAGCACCTTCAGCCTGCAGTTCACCGGGTTCACGTTTCAAATGAACCTGGGGCTGCTACTGCTACTACTACTACCAGGCTTAGGATTAATGCCTAGGGCCTACTGAATACGCGAGTTTCATTAGAACACAGTTATATATAAGTCCCAATCTTCCCTAAAATACGACCCACAATGAGGTAATATTGAATCCATGTTTTCAGTTCTTTTGCCGAGTGACCAGTGACAAGTGGGGAAAATAGGATGTTGTCTTGTGCTTGGATTTCACCACTGATTATAATGGTATTTGTTCCATAACAAACTTCAGTAATGTGTAGTACTCTGAGCTCCGTATTCCCGTTGGCTGAGGAAGCTCCCAAACACTTTTTCTTAAGCGACTTATTTTGCTTACTACACCTGACAATCCTGTTGTGTTAAATCCTTCCCATATCGCCATATTATGCGTATATAACGAACTAAAGACTATTAACCAGCCATATCCAAAAATAAATCGCTAGGAAGAGGTATTAGGGAACTTCCTTTAGGCGACGAGAATACAAGCCTTGGTCTTATGCGTATCACTCATTCCAGTATGCATACAGTAACATCGATTAATTTATACTGAGTCGGCTGGCCATCAATAATTGTCTAACAATGAAAAAAAAAAAGTCATGCTGTCGAAATTCTGCCAGGGGGTCATTGGACTTGGATGAAAAAACAAAAAAAAGGTTACCATTCCATACAATCTGAAATCCACTGCGCTGAGGGGAGGAAACCAGGGACTATCAAACATATAAAATCGTCTGGAAGTAGTCAAAAAGCAGCATTTCAGTGGATAACCTACCTGCCCCAGCAAGAGTTTCATCGCGAATTAGTTCTTAACTCGGGTATATCCTTCTGGTTACTTTCATCCATCTATCATCCAATCCTACACTGCCCCATGAGGAGCGTAGGAGCCCGGGGCTTGGCAGTTGGTCCCGACATTTAAGATGAGAGTGACCAGCCTCACTCATCCCTGAGTGGCAATACAAGAGCAATCAACCCCAACCACCCGTTGGATATAAACCTTCACCGGCTCAATTCGATTGGAGCGCAATAATTACCCCCTAAACCACCAGGCGCCAAAATTTGGTTATATGGTTACCACCCAGCTTAGTAATGGTTTCCTGGTGCACAGGAAACCATTTGGTTTGTCACTTAGTGTAGAGTCACCCACAGGCTGAAGGAAGTGGAAAGAATGAAGGAAAGAGATGATATTAATTTCATTCAGGTGAAATCTCTGCCTAAGTGAGTACCCAATTTCTAAATGGCTAAGCTGTAAACAAGCTACTCCCCCTCTAACCAAGCTTCTCTTAATAAATGATGCCGTGTTAGGGAAGCAAGCAAGTGGTGCCTCCCCCTCCATGCTAACTTATGGTAATTGACTTAGACAGAGGCACGTAAATCTCTATCAGCGTGGGGTGCAACTCCTCCATGACACTTTAATATCCATTCTACTGGCTATCTCTGTACTCACTGTCATCATTATTATATTTGTGATAATTTTCCACTGTATTTCGCTCAGTTATGCTTACTAACCTTTTTCATGCTCGATATAACTTTCTTGTACTGTGTTCCCTTAAACCTATCCTAAAACTGCCACGTCTTCATTCTGAATGATGTGCTGTAATATAAACTAACAGTTGAATCTGATGACAGTCACGAAGATGTTTTTTATGGAAATAATCCTGAACTGCAGTAAACTGTAAAACGGTGAAAAATTTTATTATTCAGCTCCGAAGTATACTAAACTTCCGTAATTATGGCGCTTTCAAATGTTTTCACTTCTTCAATTTTCTAGAAACCAACTTAGCTCGGTAAGTTCCATCTTCACCCTTTCTCCTTCCTCTTCAAATCTTCGTATCACCCATTCGTTTCCACACAATCCCTCCTTTTCTCCTCAGCATCACCTCTTTCCCTTCAAAATTCACTCCCTTTCTTTTTCTCCCCATCATCACCCTCTCCTTCCTTTCTATTATTTTTTCACCGAATATTTTCATCATCCTGCTCTCTCCACCTCCTCACCTCTTTCTCTTTCTCATTCTCTCCCCCAGTTCCCCTTAGCTACGTGCGTCCACCTTTATCCTTCACCCCCTCCCTCCTCTCTTTATCATATTCCTCCACCATCCTTCTCTCTCCACCTACCCACCTCTTACCTTCACCTCCTCCCTTTCTCTATCTTCATTTTCATCCTGTGCTCCCTCCTCTTCTTTCTACTCCTCAGATCCCCTCACCATCTTTCTCCACTCTCTCACCTTTGTCCTCCTCCTGATCCTCATTATTTATCCCATTTTCAATCATTCTCCCTCCTCATCATTCTCTCCTTTTCTACTTAACCATATCCCTCCACCAGCTTTCCTCCTTCTCTCCCCATTCTTCCCCTTCTCTCCCTCCATCTTCACCCCTTCCCCTCTTCCCTCTATTTAGACTGTTCTTCCCTCCCTTCTGTCTCTGCTTCTTGTTTACTTTTTCCTTTCCCTCCCTTCCTCAGCTGACCTCACCAATCATTTTTCAAACTGATCTTTTTTCTTTCATCATATCTATCTAATATACTATAGCAGTAGCCGTGTATCTGTGTGTGTGTATTTTGGGCAGCCGAAACTACACATTCAAATAGCACCAAAATTAGCCCAAAAATCGCAAAAAATTCGCTAATGTGAAAAAACTTGGTCCCATCACGATTGAAAAACGTTTACTGTATTTAAGGAGCGATCAAATTTTGACCAAAAAACGCCGCTCCCGACGCCCGGTCGGTTGCCGTGGCCGAGTGGTTAATATCTCGGACTTCCGTGCGGACAACTTGGGTTCCATTCCCGAAGCAAGATGAGGGCGCCTTTCTTCGGTAAGGAATTGGCATGAAAATCGCACAAAATTCGCTGATGTCGAAAAACTTGGTCCCATCTCGATTGATGGTATTTTTATTAGAGTTAAGAACGATCAAAGTTTGGTTTGGAAAACAGTTCATTCGGTACGAGACTTAAGAAATTGAGTCTACTCGAGCCATATGCCAAGACCCTATACTTTTTAGACGATCAGAGCCGCCGAATTGAGCGTTTTTACTATGCGTTTTCTGCGCTGTTGCCTTGGTGGTTGTTAGACGAGAACAGCACATAAACATGACTCGGATTACCTGAAATGATCGCAACGTGCGCGCGAAGCGCGAGGAAACAAGCGAGGACACGAGTGAGAAGCATGAGGAAACGAGTGCGAAGCGCGAGAAAGCGAGCACGCAGCGCGAAAGCCCTCCGCCGGAGCAAGTGCGAGAGGTCCCGAATGGCCCACGAGCACCTGACCTCTTCATATTTCCCTTTATTCATTTCCATCGTATCCACCCCTTCTCCCTAAATCTTCATCTCTATCTCTCCTCTCCTCCTCCATCAAATCCTTACACCAATTTTCCATCCATACTCATCACTTTATCCTACTGTAATTCTCTGTGGCACTCTCTTCTTTCTGTTCTTCTCATTGCCTTCCTTCTCCCTCCACTTCCTCACTCTCTCTCATTCCCTGCTTCCACCTTCACCCTCTCTCCTTCCCCTTTAAATCTCTATCACTCCTTATCGCCACCATTCCTTTCTCTCACGCTCGTCTCCACCATCACCACCACCACCTCTCTCTCTCTCTCTCTCTCTCTCTCTCTCTCATTAGCAGCCATCAATCTCCTCCACGACACCTAGTTATGACAGGTAAAGTCGGTCTGTTTCCAATCACCCTTTTTTCCTTTTCCTTTCTCGCTTTTCTTCTCAGTACTGTGCGTTTACAACCTGTGTATTTCTCCGTGGTCTTTTGCTTTATATCCTTTCAATGCCTTTTTTCTTCTTTGGTATTTTTTTTTTCCTGTCTTCCTTTTCGATGTTCCCCTATCCCTCCTCGTATCTCCTTTTTTCACAGTCTTTTTCTCCAGTCTTCCCATACTTCTTATCTTTCCCTTCCCCCTAGCTTCGCCTTTCATTTTCTTAATCCTCCTAGTCTTGTTTTTCATTTTCTTTCCCACCTCTTTCGATTTTCCCCCTTTTCTTTCTCTCTTTCTTCCTTTTTTTTCTGTTTATTATTTCCCCACTGTTTCCCTCTCCTTTGCTACTATTTCTCTCATTCTCCCTCCATCCCTTTCTTCTCGATCCCACTCACCAACCATTCATTCCTCTCTCTCTCTCTCTCTCTCGATCTCCACACTTCCTCTTGCTCCTCCCCATCGCTCTCTACTTAACCCCTCTGTCCGTCCCTCTTCTCTTT
>NC_136991.1:5267500-5300000 GCF_032717465.1 Coenobita brevimanus | reverse complement strand
TCTCCTTTCTACTCCCCCATTCCCTTACCTCTTCCTCTCTCCTTATCCCTACATTCACTCTTGTCTCTCCCTCTCTGCTTCCCCTCTCCCACCCTTTCCCCTCTTGTCCGTTCCTCTAATTCTTCCTTCCCCCATCTCTCCCACTCTCTCTCTCTCTCTACCCCTATCACCTCCCTCCATCCCTAACGTCTGTCCTTCCCGCCCAAAACCTCTCCGTCGTCTCTCCCTTTCTGTCCCTCAAAACTCCTCCTCTATCCCTACTATCATCATCTGCCCCAAAATCTCCCCACACCCTTCCTTTCCCTCCCTCACAATTCTTCCTTCTGTCCTACCTTCATTCCCTTTCTCATCTCAAAGTCTCACCGCACTCTCACATTCCCACATTCCCTCTCCCCCAGAACCTCCTAATCCTTCATGCAGCGGGGAAGGAGGGGGAGGGGGAGGGGAATGAGGACGGTAGGGGGAGGAGAAGGGGAGCGGGAAGGGGGAGGGGAAGGAAGGGAAGGAGGAGGAGGAGGAGGGGTGAACGGGGGGTGACATACAAGCTTGATAACCACCCTGGGTCCTGACTGACACTACACCGACACATCCTCTGCCTCACTCTCTTTTACATGCATCTATTAACGCGCCGCCACTCACTCATGCACTGAATAATATGGACTGGTGGCTGCAGGGATAAAATATGAAACACTGACGGATACTGGAAGGGTTCATTTCACTTCCAGGGCGTCTCTTATATTTTACTAGCAGCGATATCCGGCGTTGCTCGAGGTTTTCAAGGTGTGCACGACAACCTATTTACAAGGTACCATCGACAACCTATTTACCTTTGAAATACTGTAAATCATGTCCGAGTCTCATACCCTCAAAGTTATATTTTTAAAAGTTCAAAATCTTAAAATCTATGGAGTGGTAATTTCAACAATGATCTGTGTAAGCCCATCCACTCACTCCACCAAGTCAACACCCACTGCAAACACCTACTCACCAACCACACCTACTGACTCACTGTATCGTGGAAAATTACTAATATTTTCTTGAGTCGGGGTACGGGACTCCGATTCCTTCTCCAACATTCACTCTTAGTTCCCATGATGTCCATACTCTACTTAGGAGTCTTTAAAAAAAATCATTTGTATGCGGAAGAGTGAATATTATCATCTGTGGTCGAGGAAGAGTGCTGCGTCCCCTTCCCTCACCCCGAAGTGCAACTCGTGTGGTGACTGTAATCAAAGAAAACCTGTTTATATCTAAAAACAAATTTAATGTATTTATGGAAACGTTATGTGGGACAGAGTCACAGGATCGAGCTTGAATTCTTTATTTTCTCTAACGTTTCGGGCTACACAGAACCCATCATCAGAGTAATGTGTAGCTCGAAACGACAAAAGAAAAAAAGAAAGAATCCAACCTCTAACCTGTCTGTCTGTCTGTCTCTCCCACTCAACATTCCCATTTGTCGCAAAAGGATCATCTGTAAATAAATGTATACATATATATAAAACGTGGAAGGGAAGGGGTGGGAGGTCGAGTCGATGGTTGTGCCCCCTTCCACGAACCCCCAAGAGTAGTTTCTGTGGTACCGATTCATTACTGTTGCCTTGGTCTATATACAAGCAAAATCTCACTGTTGTATACTGAAAACTGGATAATTACACAGCCTTCCCCCATCTCTCCTTCTATCCCTAAGCCCTCTTCCACTAATCCCACACACTTTCGCCACTGATGCCTATGACCTTTCTCCGGGCCATACCTACACTCATATAATTATTCAACACTGTAGCCTGAAAACTGTGATCGGGCCTACCACACACACACACACACACACACACACACACACACACACACACACACACACACACACACACACACACACACTCGCATTGTTAATTATTTCAGAATTTCCACTGCTGTCAGACGATATTATGAAGCTGGGCAGAGCTTCTAAAGGTGATGGAGTTGATGGAGGCTTTATGTAACCCCTGCAGTTCGAAAAGTCTAAAAAAATAAATCTGAAAATGCAAGAAAAAAACAAGTTACTGTACTGAAGGGATTCACGCACCAATACGAGCGAAGGGAAGGAGCGAGTCTCTTTTGGTATAATCATCTGGTGACAGAAACAATAAAATAGAAAAATGACGTGGTACTGAAAGACTGTTTTATTGCAGCTGTTGTCGTGGCCCAAGATTTAACTAAAACATGAACCGATAATTTACAGGCTGAAGTCGCCCATCTCCTGAAGTGATCCATCCTCTTTTCAGAGGTTAGGGAGGGAGATGAGGGACGTTCGTATACTCGGGCAGTGGAGCTCTCTGCATATATCAATGCCCCCACGAGAAGGCGTCCCACTCCTATAGTAGCTGGAAGATATGAACGCATTTTTTTTTCTCTATATCCTTCAGTGGGTTCATGGGGCTGTTTTAATCCATTACCCATGAGGTCTTTCTGAGCTACATATAATCGTCTGGTATTAGCATGAAGGATCAAGAGCTTGAAAGAGAATATCCGTCATGAGGTTGTTGTTCTTGTTGATCAACTTCGGTCTGTCTGGCCGAGCAGACCCATCAACCACAGGCAAGCAACCGCCCCTCCAGGATCGTCCTGTGCTGTGAACCGATGTTTCCTTGTGGCTGAAAGCGCCTCGGCACAGCGAGGAGCGGGGAAAAGTTTGGAAGTTTGGTTTCTGGGCGGATACCGCAATTGCGTCTCCACCCAGTTAACCGGGGCATCACAGTAGACTCCACTTCATCCCGTGATCTGGTGATACAGAAGCCACCCTACGTTGTACATGGTTTCCCGGGATACAGGAAACCATTAGACTTGTCACTTAGTGTAGTCACGTGATGTGGAAAGAATAGTAGTAAAAGTGGCAGGAAGGAATGGGAGAAGTAGGAAGACAGGAGGGCACACAGAGAAACAGACCGATAAAAGTGAAGGAAGAAGTTGGCAGTACAACATGTGACTGAATGATGGTCGCCACCACCTACCACAATCCGCCATGAGGCAAATAGCTAGAGTGGATACGATTCCTTGCAATCACGGCATTATTTTTTTTTACTTATTCTTGCCATTCCTGAACGGTTTTATACGATTCAGACAACACCTCTCACATAAAAGCGGCTCGAAACATTGTCCATTAAAAATTCCCAGGATAATTTTTGTAATGAGGTAACCGGGTGTAGTGATGGTGGGATGTCCTTAATCTGTATTCTCAACTTGCCCTGGGATTTTAAACTTCTGTAAAATATTCAGCACTTGGTAGCCCTTGGGAGCCTGGAAAGAAGGGGAAGGGGTGAAGGGGAAGTGGGGAGGCAATAGGGAATGGGAGAGGAAGTTCGACAAGGAGAAAGGGAAAAAGGGGGAAGATTTTGGGGAAAGTGTGGAAGGAACTGGGGGAAAAGAAAAATGGGAAGGTGGAAGGAGAGGAGAATAGAGGGAGACAATGGGGAATGGCAGAGAGAGGAGTAGGAAGGGTTAAAGGCGAGATTATGGAGGAAAGGAATAAGGAAGGGAAAATGCAGGGAGGGAGATGTGGGGAGGGGAAGAGCAAAAGGGATGGAAAGGAGAAACGAAATGGGGGATGGAAATGAAAAGAGGAAAAAGAAGAAACAGGAGTGGAAGTGAGTGGGAAGGAGGGGAGGGGAGAAGGAAAGAGGAGGAAAGGGGAAAAAGAAAAACGTGAGGGATACGGGAAAGGGGGATGGGGAAAGGTAGTAGGAAAAGTTAGAAGGAAAAGAAAACACATGGGAGAGAGAGAAACGGAAAGCATTAAGCGATTGCCAGGCTACCGGTAACAGTGAAGAAAATAACAAGAAAAACAAAAACAAGCAATGGCGCAATATAAGTGAGCAGAACTGAACTAAAAGAAAAAGAAAAACAGCAAGGGAGACATTTAAACAAACCAAATAATAGTGAAAAATGTAAACGTCAAAGTGAGGGAAACAGAAAGAAATCCAAGTCATGGAAAAGCGTAAGACACAACCAAAATTAAAGTTTTGTTAGCACTGGGGGGGAGAGAGACGAAAAAACACAATCTTAATGAAACACATGACCAACCACTGTACAGAAAAAACACCAGACATAATAAGACGCCCCACATACACACAAAAAAGGAGAAAATTCAGCTATTCAAACTCTGTCAGAATATTCAAAGTATACTGGCATACAGGCGCCCTCTCTCTCTCTCTCTCTCTCTCTCAGAGAGAGAGAGAGAGAGAGAGAGAGAGAGAGAGAGAAATTTCAATATCACTACCACCAAACATTTTACTGACCTTAGGAAAAACTCTCTTTTATGAAGAAGTTAAAAAAATCATCTCCATTTACTCAATCCCTATAAAAGACCTGTTAAGCTGAATATTAATCGTCTGGCAACAGAAAGAATGAAGCAAGAAAAAAAATGGGAGAAATGGAGTTCCCCCGAGCTAAGCCCTGTACTGGACTATATAGCCCCGCTAGGGTTACAGGAGCGAGCTACCACTCCCAGCACGGCAGCCCGGGCGAGGCTCGAACTCGCAATCCCCCGATTACGAGTCCGGCGCGCTACCACTGTGCTACCGCGCCCCCCAGTGAAACAAGAAGATCGCTCTGACTGAAGGGTTCAAAGCAATCTCATCCGGGGTAAGTCCCAATCATTCATTGATACAAAAGAAGTACATAATAAAAAAGAATTAAAGGACTCAAGCAAAAATGCTTCATCTCTCAGTATCATTCTGCTTACCTACCTACCTACCTACCTTCCTATCTGTCTCCTTATTAAAGAAATGGATCTCTAGGCACTTTTCTCCCCACAGCTCAGCAGCCCATCTTCCTCTCACATACTGCTCACCCTCATATACTCTACTTCCTCACCTTGATCCCCCATCTTATTCTTGATGATCGTTCTCATTCTCAAAAACAGTAACAGCCAATTTTGTGTGTGTGTGTGTGTGTGTGTGTGTGTGTGTGTGTGTGTGTGTGTGTGTGTGTGTGTGTGTGTGTGTGTGTGTGTGTGTGTGTGTGTGTGTGTGTGTGTGTGTGTGTGTGTGTGTGTGTGTGTGTGTGTGTGTGTGTGTATGTGTGTGAAGCGTAGGGTCCCGGGGCTGGGCTCAAGTACTCGATTACATTAAAGGTATATGACCATCTTATTTCCCATGATGGTATGGGCTCATTCTGGTCGGGTAAGGGGACTCCCTAGTACCTCTTCCTTTGCAATTTATTTTCCAAACTACCCATTACCATCCTCGTTTTTGCTTCGTATATCTTTCTAATGTCAACACAGATTGCATGAATAACGCACAAGACTATAGTAACGGAGCATAAAATAAATAAATAAATAAATAAATAAACGGTAAGGGAGAGGTGTTAGTAAGCTTCCAAACCGTACGAGAATGGCCACGATATGATAAAAAGAAAGTCATCACCAGAAATGGAACTTACAGATAGTCGTCACCCCGAAGGCGGGTTCTAACCACTACACTAGTTCCCCCTCCTCCCCCACCCATTATTCTCTCACCACGATAACATACATCATTTTAAAAAGCGACAGGAATAATACTGAAGGCTGCTTCCTTCACGTCGTAAAAAAATTGTTTAAAAAGGCTAAAATAATCACAGAGAAAGCCTGCAGGATCATTCACAAAGCTAATATTATTTAAGGAGAAAAACACACACCAATAACAAGGAAGGAAAAAGCCAAAGGAAAAAACAACCTCCTTCCGCCTTACTCCAGAAAAAAATTGTAGAAAAGACATACATTAACTATAACCCTGGAAAGGAAAATGACTTGGGGGGGGGGGGAACTCGCTCCTCTCCGTAATTCTTAAAAAAAAAAATCGTAAGAAAAAGGCAGAATAAGCACGCACAATGGATCAAGAGAAAGCATCCCCACGATAATAAAAAAAAAAAGACAAAGAAATAACATTAACAAGGTCACAGAAAGGAAAATAATAAAGCCAAAGAAAGGAAAATAACACAGCCAACGTAAGGAAAATCACACAGCCAAAGAAACGAAAATCACAAAGCCAAAGACAGAAAATCACACAGCCAAAGAAAGGAAAATCACACAGCCAAAACATGGAAAATAACAAGGCCAAAAAAAGACAATCATACAGGCAAAAAAAAGGAAAATCACATAGCCATAGACAGGAAAATAACAAAGCCAAAGACAAAATCACACAGCCAAAGAAAGGAAAGTCACACAGCCAAAGAAAAGAAAATGATACACCCAACGAAAGGAAAATATCAAAGCCAAAGAACACAAAATCATACAGCTAAAGAAAGGAAAATAACAAAACCAAAGAAAGGAAAATCAAACAGCCAAAGAAAGGAAAATAACAAAACCAAAGAAAGGAAAATCACACAGCCAAAGAAAGGAAAATAACAAAACCAAAGAAAGGAAAATCACACAGCCAAAGAAAGGAAAATCCCCAGGAGGGTTCACCTTATTCAAAAATATGTATAAATAATAAATACAATTAGTTAAAATATATTATAAATGAAATAAAAGTCTCCACATAAGAAGGATAAGAAAGGATATATAAACAATTATAATTCGAGTCAGTACAGGGCTCTCGTTTATACATTATTCCTGCTGCCGCTAGATTATTTATTTTTATTTTTATTTTCAGCTTAGGGAACGCCTCTGGTGGTGAAAAAATTAGGATGAGTCTCCATTGGTTTCTTATGCAGGAAAATGTCTTTCTCCCCTTCTCGTTCACTCCTGCTTTTAACTCCCCTTCATCCATTCTCCAATTCTCTCTCTCTCTCTCTCTCTTCCTTCTACTCTCAACTCAATCCTCACCCCACTTCTTTCCCCATCTTCTCCCCCACCCTTCTTTCGTCCCTCCCAGTCCCACTCCTCTCAACCTTCCTTCTCATCTCAGCTCACTCCTCATCCCACTTCTGCCCTTCTCTCTCCCTCCTAGCTCTCTCTCCACCCACTCCCACCCTCTAGGCCCCCTCCCCCCTAAGTGAGGTGAGTGGAGAGCAAATGCATTCATAAAATCATTGGGCGTGAAGAGGCAGCTAAAAGGCCTCGCTTACTGATATGAATATTCCCACCGCACTCAGCCACCACCACACACTAAATATTCAACTCATTTTCCCTCTCATTCTTGTCAGTCGCGTTGGATTCGTGTTGTTTCTCTTCAGGATTCATTCTTAGTCGTTCCGCGATCACTAGGATTTCGCCAGTTTTCGTGATGTTTTTATTTGCGTTAATGTTGATTTTCGCTTTAATTCCTGTTGATTTCATTATATATATTTTGTGATGTTTTTGTCTCGACCGGAGTTTTTTACTTGTCTTTGCTTTTTTGTTGTTGTTGTTGCTTGGATTCATATTTTCATTCATCTGGATTCTTTTTTTCTTTTTTTTCTGATACTGAATACACCCACCGCACTCCAGCCACCGCCAAACGCTAAAAATTCAATTCATTTTTCCTCTCATTCTTGTCGGTCGCGTTGAATTCCTGTTGTTTATCTTCATGATTCACTCGCTTCTGTGGTTCTTTTTTCTTGTATTTGTGTCATTTTCGTTTGTATTCGAGTCAGCTTTGCGTCGACTCTGGGTTCTTCCACCTCATGTCAGCTATATTTACGAGGATTAGACTTCTTATAGCTGGGGTCTGGTTATTATTCACTCATATTCGTGCAGTTTTCAATCTAGATCTTATTATCCTCACTGCGCTCCAACTGGCACCACAAACTAGATATTAAGCTCATTTTGCATCCTCATTCCTGTCATTTTCACTTGGTTTCTCCTTCTGTTTCTTCAGGATCGACTCTTTTTATCATAAGCACTTGGACTCGCGTCATTTTTTTCGTGGATTCGTGGTATGTTTGACTGTTCGAGATTTTGTATCCGGAATCTGATTATTATTAACATATATTTATTTATTTCTTTTAACCCATATTTCTGATATTTTCACCTGCATTCGTGTTATATTACTGGAAAACCTAGACATGGTTTCTCAATTTCGTGATATTTTTACTTGGAGTCTTGTTGTATTCAGCTCGGTGTTATTTTTGTTACAGGGGACGAGGTAAGCCAGTGTGCAAGAACACTATCAGACATACTGTATAAGGCCGTGGATGTCTTATACCAAGCACAGGATCCAAAACAGTTATTTCAGAGACTATTAAAACTACACTGGATCTATGGTCATCGTTGGATGGTTACTAAAAGGTAATACGAACTTTTCTCAAAATTCGTCACAATGCTGAAAAATACAATAAATAAATAAAAAAGCTAAACCCCCCCTCCCCTCAAAAAGGCTAAACCCAGCAGCAAAACAGTTCTCGGATCCTAAAACAACAGCGGAATTATGTACATCGTTGGGAAGTGTATGGTAAGGTAAAAGATGCTACTTATGTGGCTTTTCTCAAGACTCGCCACCATAATCCTGAAGAAAGTCAGCGCCAAATTAAGCACCAAAACTGGGTTACCTCAGAAATTAGAAAAGCAGATCTATGCACATCGCTGGAAAATTAAAATCACAACTTCATATAGCCTGCTCGCTCGAGTAACTTCCAAATTTTCAACTTTATTATCTGGGTCTACGTCGTTTTTCACTTCTGGGCATGGCAGAAAGATACGGTGAAAAGGATGGAAAAGATACTAGTAATAAAGCAGCAGGAAAGGCAAGTCAGAATCCGGAAGAAAAATCTGGAAAACTGGGGTACAAAAAGGAGTTAGGAAAAGGCAGGGAATAAGAGAGAGTGACAGAGAAAAGCGTTGGGAACAAAAGCGGGGAAAAAGATCTAAGAAGAGGAAACAATGTGGAACAATGAACACAATGGGGAAAAAAGCGTAAAAAAAAAAAAAAAATGTTTAGCTTAAGAGCTGCGGAGACAGAAAGCAGGTATAGGAGAGAAAGAGAGAAAAAAAAAAACTAAGAGGAAAAACATTGAAATAAGAAGGAAAAATGCAGCACCATGAGTAAAACCAGGGAAAATGAAAAATATATAGGCAAGCTGAAAAAAAAAAAAAAAGTGAACAGGAAACTAAGAATAGGTGATCTGAAAACATAAAAAAACGAAAAATGCAACAAAGAAAAACAGGGAAAATTGAGGAAAGCAAGGAAAATGGGAAACAATCAAACCAAGGGAGGGGACGAACCCAAAGCGGAGGAAGGCTGGAAAAAAATGAGGAGGAGGAGGAAAGCCAGGAAAATGGGAAAAATCAAAGCGGAGATGGGCGAATTCAAAGCGGGGAAAGGCTGAAAAAATCGGAAAAAAAAAAGGAAAGTCAGAAAAAAGGGAAAAAATCAAAGCAAGGTAGGGGGACGAACTCAAAACTAGGGAAAGCTGAAAAAAAAAAATCGGAAAAAAGGAAAACCAGAAAAAAGGAAAAAATCAAAGCAAGGGGGGGGGGGTGAACTCAAAACGGGGAAAGCTGGAAAAAAAAAATCAGAAGAAAGAGGAAAGCAAGGAAAAAATTGGACAAAATCAAAGCAAGTTGGTCGCGAACTCCAAAGCGGTGAAGGCTTGGGAAAAAATCTGAAGAAACAGGAAAGCCAGGAAGAAGCGAGAAATCAAAGGGAGGACTGAACTCAAAGCGGGGGAAGGCTGGAAAAGAAAATCAGGAAAATGAGGAAAGCCAGGAGAAAGGGAAAAATCAAAGGGGTAGGCGCGAATTCAAAGCAGGGGACAAGGAAAAAGGAAGAAAGCCAGGAAAAAATGGGTGAAAATCATAACAAGAGGGGAGGGGGCGAGAACTCAAGACTGGGGAAGAGTGAGGGTGGGGGGAGGGTATAGAGGTTAAGTGAGCATAACCCTACGAAAATAATGTACTTTTCATGCAAATTCTGGCCGACTTTCCCTCACTTGTGTTTCTGTTAACGATGTGGCTGGGAGGGGAGCAGCACCGGACCCCAAATGACCCCCCCAAAACACGCTACTACTACTATTACTACTTTTTATTATTATTATTCCTCACCCTGCCCTTGGGTGGGAAAGGAGGTCCGGATGATGATGATAATGATGATGATGATGACGATAAATTATTATTATTATTATTATTATTATTATTGTTATTATTATTATAATTATTATTATTATTATTATTATTATTATTACTACTACTACTACTACTACTATTATTACTACTTCTACTACTACTACTACTAATAATAATAATAATAATAATTATTATTATTATTATTATACTTCCACGTTCCTTTCTTTTGTGGGGCCATTTTTATGGTCAGCTGAATGAAACAAAGTTGACAATTCAGTATAAAAAAAAAAAAGCGCATTTCGTAACATAATTTCCCTGTGTGTGTGTGTGTGTGTGTGTGTGTGTGTGTGTGTGTGTGTGTGTGTGTGTGTGTGTGTGTGTGTGTGTGTGTGTGCTTTGAGGTGCAAAACAACGTGAAAACCCGAATCGAAAAACACACCTGTAATTTTCCATACCTGTCTCTTCTATTGAGCTTTTTTCTTTTTCTCTTTTTCTTTCTTTCCCTCACTTCTCGTCTGACTTTTGATGTGTTTTGAAGTCGACCACTGGACTTGAAAATTCGATTAAAAAACAAACAAACACACTTCTTTACTATTCCATTTTCTTTCAAATCGACTCCACACTTCAGTATTCTCTTTGTCTACTCGTTTTTGTTTTTGTATTTTCTTGCGTTTTAAGAGGCTAGATTGTTTTTCTGAGAAATGAGAAGGGCACTGTACCTGAAAATCCGATGGAAAAACACGCTTTTCTTCATCCTTTTTCCTCTCTTGTCATTATAATCTTTGAACATTCTGCCAAAAGATGCAATTTTCATTTTTATTTTTGCCTCCTCAAGACAGTTCCCCTCAGCATAAGAAAGACCCGCTGAATTCAGTTTGTTAATTGGTCTTTTTTTCTTCCCTTCCATTTTCCCCCTTATTCTATCAGCGTGGATAAGGCACAAGATACTGAAAAACAAAATCACATTACTTCAACGCTCCCCTTTTTTCTTTCCTTTTCCTCTTAACCTTTTACCCTCTTATCACTCCCCTTTTCCTTCAACTCCCCTCATTTTTTATTTCATGTGTCGAAAAGCTGAGATACTGACCTGAAAAAATCGACAGGAAAACACTTGCACAGTTTCCCCTTTCACATTTTTTCCTGCCGTTTATCTTTCCTGGCGTTTTTTTAATTATTATTATTATTATTATTATTATTATGCATAGATACCCAACCACTGGACCCGAAAACAGGAAAAACACAATTTCTTTTTCCTTATCTTTTCGTTTTTAATTATACACTCTTCTTGCTTTTTTTTCTCCCTCTTTAATTCTTTGCGTGTTAAAAAATCTACACCTGAAACCCAGTACAAACACATGTTTCTTTCTTTCTTTCTTTCTTTCTTCTTCTACTTCTTCTTCTTCTTATTATTATTATTATTATTATTACTATTATTATTTTTATTGTTGTTGTTGTTGTTGTTGTTGTTGGTGGTGGTGGTGGTGGTGGTGGTGTTATTTCTTCTTACCTCATTCCTGGAACGTACTCTTTTATTCTACCCATACTTTTCATATATTACTTTATGTACCTTAGAACAGACCTTTTAGTAGTGAAGGAGATAATGAAGATTACTAAATCTAATTTCTAAAGTCTCTTCTAAGCTGAATAAAATCGTCTAAGAATATTATACAAATTATGACGTCGGTTTCAAGGCGCTGAGGTCTATTTCTAACTATTTCTTGCTAGACACAGACAATCATAGTCAATTTAGGGGACATTTTTCGCTGTTCATCCCATCAATATGGCGATGTTTTCTCTAGTATTCTTGCAACTACTAGACGATTTTATTCAGCCGGCGTGCAGATGTCTTGTGGTGAAAGGGTTAATGAAGGCTATATCTCACTCCTTCTCTTCTAGCATTTCTTGAACTGTGAAAAAGCATCTGAAAATTTTTTTAAAATATTAGTAATGAATAATAATGTTAAAAATTCCATAAACGTATTGAAAGGGTTATGGGGTCAATAGGGCGTACCTGTAACTCCTTCAGAACGAGAACTTTTTTCAATAGTAGTATTGAAGGTAAAAAGAAGAACTAAAAATGAAATATGTCACATTATGCCTCAGTAATTTTTTTTCTTTTTCAATTTCTTTTTTTCTACCCTTGTATCTTTTTCTCCATCATTCCTTTTCTTTCTTTCATTCATCTTTCCCCTCCTATGCATTCATTTTGTTTTTCCCTTTCTTTTACCCCTTAATCTTTCTCATGGTTGCCCGTTTCTCATTATTTTCTCTACTTTGTTTACTCCTTTCCCTCCTTCTACCATTAATATTTTTCTTTCTTACTCACGACGTGGATTACGCAAAACAAACGCAGGAAAACTGGCAATGAAAGGATTCTCTCATTTTTTGAACCCTCCTTGGCTCAAACACCTGGGGAAAAAATGTTTATGAAGAGATTAGAGTTGATGGGAAGGAAAAACAACGAGAAAATGGACAGTGAGCTATTTTTCTTTCTATAAAATTTTCGTTCCACCTTTCTTTTCTGTCTTTTGGTAATTCTATCTTTTTTTCCATTGACTTTACTTTTATTGTTCTCTCCACTGTCTTTTCTAGTTATCCATCCCTATTTTTGCATTATATCTCTTCTTTTCCTTATGTATTTTTCTCAATTTCTTCTCTTTTCGTCTTTTCATCTTTCCTTTTTCGATTCCATCTCATTTTTTTCTTTCTCTCTTTTTCGTTTCTTTTTCCCTCCTCACTCCGTAGTTTACATTTGTTTATATATCTTATTCTCGCGTCGAGAATTGGGAGGAAAAAAAAAAACATAATGGGAACGAAAGGCATCTCGTGTTTTTCACTTCTTTGTTTACATACCTGGGGAATGTTCTCACGAGGGGAATGAAATTTGACATGCAGGAAAAAATTAAAATATCATTTGAGTAGGTGCGTCTGATGTGGATGATTTTGCCTAATTATGCTAAAAAAAAAAAAAAAAAAGAGAGAGAGAGAAAGAAAAAGAAACTGGGGATCTTACTCTTTTATCGGTATGAAACGATGCTTTATACAGTAATTCAATCCCCAACTGTAGAGTAGTTTAGATAATTTTGTTAAATAATACTGACAATTACAACAACAGTTCAAAATTATCAAGGTAATAAGCTAGTTCAGAAGTTAATACAGATGGAGAACTGACTTCCGGACAATTCTTTAGCTAACTGAAATGCAATGTTCCTGACATGGGAAAAATAAAGGGAACAGATGAGAAACGCTTCAAATATATCAAATAAAAGTAGCAGTCAGAAAGGCATAATATATTGATTTGTTTAGATTAGTTACCAAAAACATGTTCGCATCCACAGGCTCGTCACCCGTAGCAAATGGCTTCTCTTGTCAGTGCTACCAACCGTCCGTGTGACACAGAGCAGAGAGCACCAAAACCTAGGCCTTTCAAGCAGTGTTTTCACCGGATTTCATGATACGACTTTTATTCTTCATTACGCCCGCGCGCAAACACACACACACACACACACACACACACACACACACACACACACACACACACACACACACACACACACACACACACACTGAACCACTAAATTTCTCCCTCACATTTTAATTCTTCATTAAAGAAAGTGTATAAATACAAATGTAAAAAACAAGAAAAAGAAAAGCACAACCAGTACTCCCCCACCCAAAAAAAAAAGAGATCCGTGTGGTAAAGCAAAAATTAAATATAAAGATCAAACCAACAAGAAAGCAATATAAAACATAATAAACGTCTCCTCATACTTGCTTTTGTGTTTTACTCCAGGCGATTTTATTCAGCTGAGTGAGTCATAGGAGCCTGAGTATGAATATTGGTACCAGTAACCCCCTCATGGTAGAACTCCAGGGTTCGATTTCATCTCAACAAGACTTTATCCAAATAAGTGAGTCACAGAAGCCTTAGGTGGTTAAATAGAAAAAAAAAAAAAAACAGCATTTCACATCTATCTATATCTGTCTAATCCTTTACAGCCTCCTCAGAAGCCTGAGGTGCTGGGACAAGGCTACTTAGTACAGATAATAGGGGATAATGACAAGTTAGTTCATTTGTTCAAACCCAAGGTAAATAACTGTTTCCTGCGTAATATGGAACCACTTGGCTTGTCACTCAGTGCTGGATCATCTGAAGGAAGTATTTGATAAAGTGAATGGACGGTGGTTGCTCCCACCTACCACAAATCATCATTCATTATAACGTAATTAACCACCTATAACAGAACTATACAAAACACAAAAGAATTCTGTACAATGAACAAATTCAAAAAAAAAAAAATGCAAGTACAGAAAATCATATATTCATCATCATTCATCATCCAATCCTACGTTGCCCACTGTGGAGCGTAGGAGCCCGGGGCTAAGCAAGTTGGTCCTGCCATTTAAGATAAGAGTGACCAGCCTCACTCATCCCTGAGTGGCATAACGTGAGCAACAAACCTTCACCGGCTCAATCCGATTGGAGCGCCTTAATTCCCCACTAATCCACCAGGCGCCAAAATCTGGTTATATGGTTACCACCCATCGTAGAAAATGGTTTTCTGGTGTACAGGAAACCATTTTGTTTGTCACTCGCTGTAGAGTCACCCACACGCAGAAGGAAGAGGACAGAATGAAGGAAAGAAAGACAGGATAGGGAGTGTAAAGTTACCCGTAGGCAAAAGGACGAGGAAAGAATGAAGGAAAGAATGAAGGAAAGACAGAAGAGGATGGATGAAAAAGATGGAGAGGAAAGCGCAGACACCCGAGAGCCGCACTACATCGAGTGAGTTGATTGTGAGCGTTCCCACCTGCCACTGTAAAATATATATAATGGTTAAAAAGAAAAAAGAAAAAAAGAAAGAAGGCGCAGTCTACTGTATATCATCTACAAAGCGTGGTCTGTTTTTACCCAAACTATCAAAAAGAATTCACATATACATTCACTTTTTCCTTTTTCTTTTTCTATTTTTTTTTTTTTAAGCGGATCAAGGCTGTAAACAAGTGAGATTTAAAAAAGGCTGTGTTGAGAGCACACATAAAGCAGCGTTACTCTGAGCTTTGCATTAAGTATTTACAAAGAGAGAGAGAGAGAGAGATGCTTAAGCCTCTCTCTCTCTCTCTCTCTCTCTCTATCAAAACCTCCTTCCGAATTCCATTACCCTTCCAAACTCGTCAAAAATATACAAATTTTGGTTGAAATAATAGCTGTAATAGATCCACAGGTACGTAAACAAAATATAAGCATTACTGAGCATTTATAACACACAAATAAGCAGCATTTTTAAAGCCACTTTGAAGAGTAATTTGGTGTAGTAAGGATTTTTGAAGCTAGTTTCGAAAGTAATCTGATGCAGAAAGGATGAACTAAATGACATACTGGACATCTTAGTAAACTTTCAGAGATTATTATTTGTTTATTCATTTGTTTTTCCTTCCTCTGTTCTGTTATTAAAAAGAAAAAAAAAAAGTCACGTAAATAAGACATAGATTTTTGCCCCTAGTTTTATCCAAGTTGTATATACATAGCCTATGTTTGAAGTTAGAATGAATTAGAAACAGATATTAATAAACTTTTAGGGAAAGTTACATAAGGAGCATAAATAACAGCATTATTTTTGGAGTCACGCAGCATATTTCATTGACAGTAACAAGAGTAAAACACGAAACATACGTATTACCCAATTTTTCGCGAATTTTTCAGTGAAGTTGTAGAACTGTTGAATAAAAATCGAAGGAAAATTAACTCCTTTCACACCGAGAGATCTCCCTTTAAAGTGAATACACTCTTGTAGCGGTAGCGGGGAAAAATACAAAAGACAGGTATTAGTGATTTTTTATGTAAGCTGTAGAAAAGTTGGGTAAATACCGAGGAAGATTAACTCCTTTTACTACGAGAGGCATTTTTTAAGGTAAATAATACGGTTTGCCGGTTATAAATAAATAAATAATAAATAAAATAAAAATATATGTATAAAGCAAAGGCATTCATTACTTAACTTTGATGAGTGAAATAGCAGCATGTTGGCCATAAATTGGGTAAATATCAAATCCTTCACGGCGCGAGCTCTCCCTTCATCCGGTACGTATTTTCTTATATTCTTCCTGGCTTCAGACGATTTCATTCAGCTTAGAAGAGACTTTAGCGACCTGGACGGAGATGATTATTACCTTCACCAATATCTCCGACTTATAATGGATCTTTTTCTACACTGAATAAAGTTGTACAGGTAGCTAGAATAAAAATGTCATTGGACTGAAGGGGCTGTCATATAACATCATTCGGCGGTACGAATATGACACGAAACAATCTTCAAATTTCTTCTCCCACCTCATATCCTCACTTGATGTTCTCTACCTCTCTCTCCTCTCCTCTCCCTCTCTTCCTCTGCTTCCCCTTCCCCTTTACTTCCCCCTCCCCCATCACTTCGCCTTCCCTCTCCTCCTCTCTTTCATCTATTCTTCCCTTCTCCTCTCTTCATCTCTTCTTCCCCCTCTCTTCTCCTCTACTCCCTCTCTACTTCTCCCTTACTTCAGATTCCCTTCTCTCGCTAACCCGCTTCCTCCCCTTCCCCTCCTCTCTCTCTCTCTCTCTCTCTCTCTCTCTCTCTCTCTCTCTCTCTCTCCCCCCTTTCCCATCATCTCTTCTCTCTAAAAACTTCTCATACAACTTGCTTTCAGAACCACTCCTCATTCATTACTCTCTTCACACTTCTTCACTTTTATCCCCTTTTTTATTCTCTTCTCTTTCCTCTACTCTCTTCTCTTCTTGTCAGTGTACTCAGCGCTCCCCTCCACTCTCTCCTCTCTTCCTTTCCCTTCTTCACTACTCTTCTCGTTCCTCCTCTCCTTCCCCTTCACCTCCTCTTCTCTCTTCTTTTTCCTCCTTTCCTATCTTGTTTCTTCTCCTTTATCCCTCTCCTTTCTCATCCTCTCCTTCCTTCCCCCTAGTCTTTTCGTCTCCCTCCCCATCCCCCAACCCTCTCTTCCCGTTCTCTCTCTCTCCCACCTCAACTCCACTCGTCTCTCCTCTCCAATAATATCTTCATATAACTTCCCTTTCAACTATACATCGGTCACTGAGCTCATCTCGTGTCCCCTTTTTATCATCTTCTCCTTTCTCTTCTCTTCTCTCCTCTTCTCTCCTTTTCTTTTTTCTCTCCTTTCCTATTGCGTTTTTTCCTCTTCTCTCCTTTTTTAGCACCCCATTTCTCTTCTCCACTCTCCTCCTTCTTCTCCTTTCCTCTTCTCCGCTCTTCTCGTACATCTCCAGTCATTTCTTTTCTCCTCTCTCTCTCTCTCTCTCTCTCTCTCTCTCTCTCTCCTCTCCCCTCCCTCATTACTACCGTACCGTACATCCTCTCTCTCTTACTATATCACCAACTCTTTCTCCCACTCTCCGCCTCCCAATTTCTTAGGCATTATCTTTCCTCCTCTTCTCTTTCCCTCAGTCATTTTTCCCCTCCATCCCTCTCTCATCCTCGTTCATGCTTAACTAACTTACTGGACTTCTTCCATGATGTTTACAAATCATACGATGACTCAAAAGCAGTAGATATAATTTACCTCGACTTTCAGTAAGCATTTGACACTGTCCCTCACAAGCGTCTCATGAGCAAAACAGAAGCACATGGAATAAAAGGAAATACGCAGAAATGGTTACAAGACTGGCTTTCAGACCGAAAACAGCGAGTTGTGATAAACGGAAAGGAATCCAAATGGCGTAATGTGATCAGCGGCGTTCCCCAAGGCTCAGTACTTGGACCGATACTTTTTATTATCTATATAAATGATATTGATGAGGGTCTAAATTGTAAAGTATCCAAATTTGCAGATGATACTAAATAACCAGTAAAGTAACTTCAAAATCACAGTGGCAGGAGTTACAAAATGACCTTAATACTTTAGCAAGCTGGGCAGAAAAATGGCAAATGAAATTCAACACAGAAAAATGTTAAGTACTTCATATTGGAAGTAACAGCG
This sequence comes from Coenobita brevimanus, assembly GCF_032717465.1. Taxonomy (NCBI): domain Eukaryota; kingdom Metazoa; phylum Arthropoda; class Malacostraca; order Decapoda; family Coenobitidae; genus Coenobita; species Coenobita brevimanus. The sequence continues at coordinate 5,282,083 of NC_136991.1, read as the reverse complement.
TCCATGCAAACTACAAAATGAACAATATCCAGTTATCAAGTACAGACAATGAAAAGGATCTTGGTATGATAATATCAAATGACCTAAAACCAAGTAAGCACTGCACCGATGCAGTTAAAATTGCAAACAAGCTGGTGGGTTTTATTGGCAGAACTTTCGAGTTTAAATCGGAAAAAGTTATACTTGCCTTGTACAACTCACTAGTGCGCCCCCATCTTGAGTATTGTGTGCAATTCTGGTCTCCGTACTACAGAAAGGACATTGAAAAATTAGAGAAAATTCAGCGAAGAATCACAAAAATGATACCACGACTTAGAAACAAAACACATGAGAAACGCCTTGAAGAACTTAAATTATTTAGCTTAACGAAGTGCAGGTGAGGGGCCCTTATTGAAGTTTTCAAAAACATGAAGGGATATGACAACTTAGACATGAATAAATATTCTGACATAGACCGGTCGAGTCAAACCAGAAATAATGGCTGCAAAATTATGGGAAAGCGTTTCCAAACCCATGAAGCAAAATACTTCTTCTTTAACAGAGTTGTAAATATCTGGAACAGATTACCCTCAGATACTGTGAACAGTATCTCAACTGAGACATTCAAGAACAAAATAGACAAGTATTTGCACGAAAATCCTCAGCTGACTCTTTTTCTGTCCGAATAACTTTCTTTTATAGCTAGGTGTAAGGTCATTCCCCTTTTGTCTGCAAGACACCCTTTAAACAACGTACCCGTACATAGTGTCGCGTCACGTCATTATACATTTTTCAATTTATTTGATGCAAATAAAGTACAGTAATATAAGCACAGATTAGGATCTGCACAGATAACCCTGAGCTAATGGTCACTACTCTTACTTTCGACCTGTGATGGGCTGTGGATCACTGAGGGTCCCTGTTAGTCAAGTGACCACCATTGGGATTTTTTTAATGTACCAGGGGTCACTGCATCAGGATGAAACTTGTGTACTTGTCCCACATGGGAGAGTTCCCTGTCTCAGTGGAGTGAACGGAGCTAGGGCCTGACTGACTGCTGCCTACCTCAAAAGCGCCAGGCAAGGCTGCCGCACCACCCCTAAACATCCACTCTGTGCATTGCACATCCACACTGTGCAGCCCCCTTTTATCTAAGACACCCGTCGTATATATTTCAATCTCCCCAATGCAAAGAAAGCAATATAAGCACAGATTAGGATCTGCACAGATAACCCTGAGTTAATGGTCACTACTCTCACTTTCGACCTATGATGGGCTGTGGATCACTGAGGGTCCCTGTTAGTCAAGTGACCACCATCGGGATTTTTTTAATGTACCAGGGGTCACTGCTTCAGGAGGAAACTTGTGTACTTGTCCCACTTTGAAGAGTTCCTTGTCTCAGTGGAGTGAACGGAGCTAGGGCCTGATTGACTGCTGCCTACCACAAAAGCGCCAGGCAAGGCTGCCGCACAACCCCTAAACATCCACACTGTGCAGTGTGTAGTTTCCACGTTATGTCCACAGACTTCCCATAAACTCAATGTACCGATTTATAATGTCATGCCGTAACTATTAGTTGATATGATTACTTTCTCTTTCAGGTTACTCAGTCGGGTAGCTTATAGACAAAGTATTATAGAATGTGACTTCCTTTCCAGTTTTTCCTATGAAATTTCCATGTCAGTTTTTCCATGCTGCATGGTGTTTTTTCTCACTTTTATTTGGAGGGTTTGGTGGCGGGGGGCGCCTTCTTGCTTTACTATCCTTATCCTTCAGCATGTAGAGTTAGATCTTGTAGTTAGAGTTAGATCTTGTAGTCATAGTTTTCTCTAAGAAGTAGCCTCGAAAGGACCATAAGGTCTGTTGCTGTTTGTTTCCTATGTAATCCTAATCGTACCCACCCATCCCACATACCCATTCCATGTCTCTATCTCTACTCATTTCCCATATTTCTTTCCCGTCCGATCTCTTCCAAATGATTTAAGTCAATTCAGATCCTTTCCTTTCTCTAGTTTCTTTCCTTTCCGTTCCCCTCCCCTCCCCTCCCCTTCTTCCCTCTATTATCTTATCTCATCCCATCTCATTTCATATCACCTTATCTTCAGTTCAGGCCAATTCAGTTCTCTCTCTCTCTCTCTCTCTCTCTCTCTCTCTCTCTCTCTCTCTCTCTCTCTCTCTCTCTCTCAATATTCATACCCCCACTGAATCTCCCTCCCTCTCCCATTCTTTCTATTTCCTTCCCTCCCTCTCTACTTTCTACCTACCCACCTACCTACCTACCATTCTCTATGCCTCCCTCTCTCCTTACATACTTCCCTTCTTCTTCCCATTTCCCTCCCTCCCTACTACCTTCCCACCTTTCTCCCTTCCCCCTCCCTTCCTCCTTCCCTCCCTCACTCCCCCATCTCGATCCAACATTCTTTTTTTCTTATTCGTATCCAAGTTAATAAAAACTCCAAAAGTTCTGGCAATTTTAACCAAGAAGCCCCCCTAGCTTTAATCAAGACCTAAACTTCTATGTTGGAATTCACTTGTAAGATTTCGTGAGAGAGAGAGAGAGAGAGAGAGAGAGAGAGAGAGAGAGAGAGAGAGAGAGAGAGAGAGTATCGCAGGAGTAGGCGTCACAAATATGAATGTGTGTGTGTGTGTGTGTGTGTGTGTGTGTGTGTGTGTGTGTGTGTGTGTGTGTGTGTGTGTGTGTGTGTGTGTGTGTGTGTGTGTGTGTGACCAACAAACGTGTAAATAAAAATAGACAAACATACATAGGTAGATGACAGAGAGAGAGAGAGAGAGAGAGAGAGAGAGAGAGAGAGAGAGAGAGAGAGAGAGAGAGAAATGAATATTTCTTTCGAGTAAACTGCCCATGTGAGAGAGTAAGAGAGTTAATATGGCCACTGGGAGAGAAAAATAAAGAGAGAATGTTTCAGGCATATGAATTTCTCTCTCTCTCTCTCTCTCTCTCTCTCTCTCTCTCTCTCTCGCTAACAATGTATTAAGTGCTTCACTAAAACGCCTACAAAGAAATAAAAGATAGGAGAAAGAGAGAGTAACCAAGGGGAGGCGGAGGAGAGGACAATGGGTTGAGAGGAAGAACGTGAAGCGGGAAGAAGCGGGAAGAAGGGGGAGGGGAAGGGAGAGGGGGAGGGGGGAGGGGGAGGGGGAGGGGGAGGGAGAAGAGGGGAAGAAGGAAAAGGAGAGAGGAGAGAGTGATGGAAGTGGATGGAAAGAGGAGGCGGGGAGGAGGATTGGGAGGGAGAGGGGAATGACATGAAGGGGAGGATACAAGGAGGGAAAAAGGGTGAGAAAAGTGGAGGGGAGAAAAGGGAGGGGTGGAGGGGGTTGGGGAGGGGACAGGTGGAATGTGACTGGGAGGGGAGAGGTGGAGTGGGACGGGGAGGGGAGAGGTGGAGGCTGGGGAGGAAGGGGAGAGGGGGTGGAGTGGTGTTGAATCCTATTGTTAAGAGTGGTGTGAAAGCGAGAGCAGGAGTTTTACTGTGAAAAGGCCTAATTCTTTCGGTGACTGGGGTTTTTACAATGTGTGTGTGTGTGTGTGTGTGTGTGTGTGTGTGTGTGTGTGTGTGTGTGTGTGTGTGTGTGTGTGTGTGTGTGTGTGTGTGTGTGTGTGTGTGTGTGTGTGTGTGTGAGAGAGAGAGAGAGAGAGAGAGAGAGAGAGAGAGAGAGAGAGAGAGAGAAATAATGGAGGAACGTTAAAGAAAAGAGGATGACTGTAAAAATATGACTGTCAGAGAGGGAGGGAGAATGGACCAGAGGAAAGAGTAAGAGAATGGGGGGGGAGAAGAAGAAGAAGAAGAAGAAGAAGATGAAGGAGGAGGAGGAGGAGGAGGAGGAAAGTAATGAAAAAAAGTTGAAAGAGGAAGAGACTGACGATAAAAATAAAGAAATAAATAATGCTGAAAAGGATGGGTGAGAAGAAGTGTAGTGAAAAGCAGGATAAACATGAGAATGAAAAAAGAGGAATGAAATGAGATAACGGAAGGACAGAATAAAGGAGAAGGAACGAATGGGGAGAATAAATGACAAGAAAGTGTTGTAGTGGTGAAGGGAAGAGGGGAGAAGAGGAGAAAAAAGAAGGGAGAGGAGAAAAAAGGAGGAGGGAGAGGAGAAAAAAGGAAGAGGAGGAAGAAGAGAGAAGTACACAGAAAGAAAAGGAAAGAAAGGAGGGAGGAGAAATGGAAGGAGAAACTGAGAAGAAAAAAAACGCAGATAAAGAAGGAAATAAGAAAAGAGAAAAGACAGAAAAAAGGAAAAAAAAAAAGATGCATTACCCAAAGGAAAGATGTTGAAGGCTGGAAGAAGAGGAAGGGAGGAGAGGGGAAAATGGGAACAGAGGGGAAAACAGGTGATAAAGAGGGGACGTAGCAGGTAAAGAGGGTTGTAAAAGGACCGTATTAAGGAGTGAGGGGAAAGGAGACGAGGAGAGGAAGGAGAGGGCAAGAAACGAGGGCTTGAACTAAACAAGGTGAAGAAAGCTGGGAGGAAATGAAAGACTGAGGGAGGAAGATTAAGCAAGGAAAAACAAGAGTCATATTTGTTTATGAGAGAGAGAGAGAGAGAGAGAGAGAGAGAGAGAGAGAGAGAGAGAGAGAGAGAGAGAGAGAGAGAGAGAGAATATACAATGAGATTTATATAACCACAGGAAGCAAAATACAGATGCACACTGACTAAAGGGTAAACAAGCAGCAAATAAATAATAAATAACGTTAAATAAATACATAAACAAACAGCAAAATGCGAGACCCAACTGATTAACAAGGAAAAAATAAAAACAAAAAAGGGCAATAAAAAAAAAAAATAAAAACAGGAAGTACAAAGGTCAAAATATTTACGCAGTGTCCAATTAACGCAGACCCACACTTTACCTGCCGTTGTTACCTGTTGTTCGTTACTTGTTAATTGTTCCCGTTACTCCTGTTACTCTTCACTGCTACTCTTTGTTACATCTGTTACTTTACCGTTTACCTGGCAGAAGAGAAATCGAAGTAAACGGAATTATAAAAAAAAAAACCACGTCACTTTTTACTTGACTCTGATACTTTGCCGTTTCCCCAGCCAAAGAGTAACCGAAGTAACGGCAAACAGTGATGAAAAGTAACGGTAAAAGAGTAACACAGACAACAGCAAGAGTGTTATAAGTGAAGGGTAAGGTAACTACAGGTAACAAGGAGCTACGATCACCACGTTACTTAATCCTTTGCACCACTACGTATTTTGTCTATTTCCGTTATTCCTGTTACTTTACATTTAGTTGTTACTCTTCACCGTCATCTTGTTACTAGCAATCGCTCCATGCTATTATTACCTCTATCTCTGTATTTTATTAGCTTTTATTTTAAACACATGTGATACGAACGAATAACAAAACAAACAGGCTGGAGGGCCCGTTCGAACCCCACTTGCTCCGGATCACAACAGAATCAAAGCGGAAAACGTACATGACACACTGGGATGGTTATTTTTCTGTCTGATGGTTTTGCAGCCATCGTTTGGACTTTTAAATAATTTCCAAGGAATTAATTGGAAATATAAGGGTGTCTAGAGGTACTAGGTCCAGGTATTTTCACAGGAAGGTAATTTTCAGATCAATCGACCCTGAAATAAAAACATGAGACCGTGAAGAAGAGCTTTAGTAAGAGAAACCTGAAAACCAGTACCAACAGCAACACCAAGAAAAACGGGAGAGAGAGAGAGAGAGAGAGAGAGAGAGAGAGAGAGAGAGAGAGAGAGAGAGAGAGAGAGAGAGAGAGAGAGAGCAATATATTTTCTCTTTTCATAATGTAAAGATGTGTTATCGTACTGAAGGAATAAGGAGGAGCTGTAACGGATGTGTGGGTCACTCTCTCTCTCTCTCTCTCTCTCTCTCTGCCCAGTAATTAACCCCTCTCTTCACAGACGTCCCATTAACTACACCTCAATTGCTCCTCACCCTAGCTACATCGTGCAAAAATAAATAAATAAAATAATAACATCAAAAAGCCCCCCACCCCAAAAAAAATATATATATATAGAGCGTACACAAATATTTAAAAAAAAATAGTATATTTTAAACCAGGTATATTTTTGGACATGTAGGTGTGTAGTCAGGTATTAATATCAGGTTTTTATATTTACCTGTACTTTTATATATATATTTTTCAACTCGATATTTTGAAACGGTGGATGGAGGGATGTTATTAAAGTCAGCCAATTTGCTTATATTTTAGGGTATTATTCTGAAGTTGTATTTGTAGCTCTGTGTTGCACGGTAGGCTAAAGCTTTCGTATTGCATAGCTTGTTTGGTGCTATTAAAAACGAATATTTTCACGTGTGTGTGTGTGTGTGTGTGTGTGTGTGTGTGTGTGTGTGTGTGTGTGTGTGTGTGTGTGTGTGTGTGTGTGTGTGTGTGTGTGTGTGTGTGTGTGTGTGTGTGTGTGTGTGTGTGTGTGTGCTTTAATATGCATGCGTGCGTGCTAAGAAAACAACAAAACCAAGGAAACTCCAAACTTAGGGTACTAACACTTACCTCTCCTCGTCATTACCCTCTTTCCCCTCTGTCCGTTCTTCACTCACCTGTCGAGAAAATATCAAGAGGTTAATGAACATGCAAGTTAATAATTCCTCAGGCTGAGTGGAAGAAGGGTCAGTATCAAAAGCTTTCATTTTAAAGAAGAAGGGAAAGATGTTAAACTCCCATATAATTTCAGGCTTTGATTGTATGCTTTATTTGAAGAATATTGCTACACGCCTCCCCATTAGGACAGAAACTCATTTTATAGCAAAGAAATATATGTCAATTGAGATGGTGTTCCAAGTGTTAAACTCAAAATTGCTTTCTTTTCGTTTCAATTTCTCTTTCTTAGACTGGCTCTTCTTGTACTTAGCCGGAGAAGTAAAACAGTGCAGTCAAAATTTCGACCCCCCCTTCACCTACCAAATTCACACAATTTTATTTTAATGCAGGTGGTCCCTCTACCGTTTCCCTGCCTGCCTGGACTGGAAATATTGATGTGTGATGGGAGCCTTGTTCCTTTACTATTCTTACAATACACTACTATGGGTCAGTCTAAAGTAAATGGCCTCAATAAGACGAAGACTTGTTGCTGTTTGCTTCGTGCTTCTTATACGCCAAACGCGTACGTACGTATGTATGTATGCATGTAATTATGTATGTAGTCACGGTTTGTATATATCTAAACGAGTCAGCCAGTATCATAAGCCAGTATCATACATACGCCACTGATTAATGATGTAATAAATGTAACTAACAACCTTTATTCTCTTCCAGTCAACGCCAGACGATTTTATACAGCTGAGAGTACGTCATGAAATATATACCCTTGAAAGTTAAATAGGCAGAAAACATAGCTGGATAAACTTGGATTATTGTACAAAGTCCGTAACTCCTTCGCTGATGAGCAGTTAGCTATAATTTATAAGAGTCATGTGCGCTCTCAGCTTGAATATTGCTCACCCTTGTGGAATGGATGTGGAGAGGTTGCATTAAAACAACTGGATAAGATTCAGAACAAAGCTGTTAGAATTATTAACAACCCTGCCATTACAAATAAACTACTGTACCTCCCCCGCAAGTAAGAAGGAATGTTGCCTCCCTTGCATTATTTACAGATATTTTTTTGGAAAATGCTCAGACGAAGTTGCGTCCATGGTGCCACCTCTCCATGCCTTCCCTCGTGCTACACGGGCATCTGGTAGCGCTCATGACTGGAATGTCACTCAGCCATGTTGCAGAACTTCTGCCTATCAGAATTCTTTCATTCCGCGAACTGCATCTCTCTGGAACTCGCTTCCCCAGAGTTGTTTCCCTCCAAATTTCAACCCACAGCTGTTCAAGTCTAACTGTTACAGATATTTTATGAACAGAGGACACCAGTAATCTGGTGTATGGATTATTTTTTTTATTCATTTGTTTTTCCTTCCTCCGTTCTGTTATTAAAAAAAAAATAAAAAAAAAAAATACAAACATGACACCTTGATTAGCCTCCTTAGACGCGGTGCCACAGTGAGCCTGATACAGACCCAGACAGACACAGATAAGACACAGACACACTCTCCTGCAGATAAGTGAAACAGATATACCTACACCTTCGTGCTCTCCATCCATTATTCACGTATTAAAGGGAGAGGGATGTGACCACCTTGTTCCTCCCCACTGCCCCCTCCTACCTCCACCTCCTCCTCCTCCTCCGTTTTATTCCTTCTCTCGTCCTTCTTTTTTTTCCTTCTCTCCCCCTCCAATCTATCTTCCTCTCCTCCTCCTTTCTGGTCCTCCCCTCCTCTTCCTCCTTGTTTCCCTCCTTCATTTTTCTAACCTTCTTTTCCTTCCTTACTTCCCTGCTCCTTCTTCTTTCTCATCTTTTTCCTTCCTTACTTCCCTGCTCCTTCTTCTTTCTCATCTTTTTCCTTCCTCCTCCCCTCTCCTCCTCTTCTCTTAGCTTTTCTTCTCCCCACCCCTCCTCTCCTTGCAGCTCCTCCTCTGTCCTCCCAGCTGACCCCATCTGGCGACAAGGGGGCGCAGTATCACTCTTCAGGGGGACACAGCAAGATAAGGAAGAGGAAGACAAGTGACATGCACAGGGAGGGAGAGGAGACAAAGGCATATTTAAAACACCTTCAGTCTTTCTCACTGTACCTCTTCTACGACTGACAATTTCACCCATTTTTCATCACTCCTTGTGAGTTGCATAATACTCCTCTGATAATGAGATACATATAGGCAGCAGGGCAGTGCAATGGCGCTGCGCAGTGCGACATGGAGGCGATTTGTTTGTGGCCACCCCTTACGGGATTGAGGCGTTTGGCAATAGATACTGTAGACAGACAGATGTTTGAATCCTACTCTTTAAAATTAACAAATCGTAAAGATCACATTCTGACATCCATTCACTTGCAGAATATTTTACGCGAATCTACGTTTCAGAATTATATTAAGGAAACAACAATATAATTCGGAAGTTCGACAAAAACGCAGACACTTTTTATAACCATTTAACGTTTCACATATTTTTAACTGCATTTCCAAGGACAATTTTTTTTAATTCAATTTCCTCCGGACGATATCTATTAGTATAAGAATCTCTCTCTCTCTCTCTCTCTCTCTCTCTGAAAAAAAAAAAAATCACAATCCCATCACTACGAAATCTCTTCTAAAGTGAAAACAATCTCATGTGGAAAAAAAAAGTCAGAGAACAACAATGGTTAAAAAGTCAAAAAAAAAAAAAAAAAAAAAAAAATCCTAACCATCCAGCATATAAAAAAAAACGAGACAAATTTTTTCACCAACTCTCTTACATTTCACAAGCTAAAGCGAAGAGACAACGCCTTTTTTCACAAGACATCTTATATTTCACCAGTTACAACGACGAGGTGTGTGTGTGTGTGTGTGTGTGTGTGTGTGTGTGTTTTAGGCCAGCACTGTCATGGGCCGTGTTTGTGTGTTTGTGTTAGTGCTAATGCCGACGCCCATAACCTTATCTGCCACACTTAAACACAGCTGGAGACAGGCCTAAGGAAGAAGCTGGCAAGAGGGCTTAAATCTTTCTTATGCCTACGTCTCTCTCTCTCTCTGTCTCTGTCTCTCTCTCTCTCTGTCTGTCTCTCTCTCTCTCTCAAAAAAAAAAAAAAAAATGTCGGGCGCTAGACGGAAATTACGCTGGTAGGCAGATCAAAAATTTTCTAATGGACTGCCATTATACATATATATAACCCTCTGGATGTGGCTGAAATACAAGATAATATTTAAGACAAGGTACAGGAAGAGGGGGAAGGGGGGAGAGAGTGGGGGTTGAGGGGGTGGGGACGATGGTAAAGTGATTTGTCAAAGAGAGGGAAACAGTTTCGAGGGGGTAGGGGGGTTGAAATGTGTAGTGATAAGGGAAGAGGAGGGGGTAGGATAGCAGGGTGATTTGTGAAGAAGGGAGGAGGAGGGAGAGATTGAGTAGGAGGGATGTAGGTGATTTGTGAAGGACAGGGGAGGGGAGGGAGGATAGTAGGGAGGTCTGTAAGAGGGAAACGCTGAGAGGGGAAAGGGAAAAGCAAGGGGGAGAAGGAGGGATGTATGGTGATTTGTGAAGGGGGGACGAAGGGAGAGTGAGGAAGAAGAAATGCTGGGTGATTTGCGAGGGTGGAGAGAAAAGAGGATGGCAGAGTAGGACTGTCTGAGAAGGGGACAGGAGAAGGAGGAGTAAACAGCTGGGTGAAAGATGTAAGGACGCTAATTAACTAAATAAGTAAACAGAAAAGCACACAGAAAATACGAGAACAAATTTGAGCCAATGTTTACGAGTAGCTCGGAAACTTGAGACACTTGACAGCTACACAGACATATAAAAAACAAAAAAAAACATGCATGGGTAAGAGATGAAAAGATTATAAAAATGTAGCCCTAATAGATACAAAGTTAGCCAGGCATATACAAGGTGTTCCGTAAATAGTATTGTACTAGAAACCTATCTGGCGGTACCTTGTGTCTTGTGGGGACGGCTGGGTATGCTGGTGTGGGCGTGAGTGTGGCAGTGGGAGTAGGGAATAAAAAATGAATAGATGATGCTGGACAGACTCTAATAACGTTGATTGAGCCGTCCCCGCAACCCACGAGAAATTGCCTGGCAGAGTGAAAGACGAGCGTTATGTATGGACCACCCTCTGTGTGTGTGTGTGTGTGTGTGTGTGTGTGTGTGTGTGTGTGTGTGTGTGTGTGTGTGTGTGTGTGTGTGTGTGTGTGTGTGTGTGTGTGTGTGTGTGTGTGTGTGTGTGTGTGTGTGTGTGTGTGTGTGTGTGTGTGTAAAATTATGTGGTAGTACGAAGCTAAAAATATAAAAGGAGGTATATGAGTAAATACAATCACACATATATCAATATAATGCAAGGAGAGATACATATACAATATATAGGGAATGGATGGATGGGTAGATAGATACAGAGGCTGGTGGGTATGTAGGTTTGTAAATAAGTACAGGTACATACACACACAGGTGAATGGATGGGTAAACATAAACTGACAGACGTGGTAGACACATACAGATAGGGAGGTAGATACAGGTAGATAGGTAGGTAAACAGGCTGGCAGGTAGGCAGGGTGTAAGGTAAACAAGTAGACGTTTATACACACAGGTGAATGAATGGATAAACATAAACTGACATGACAGACACATACACGGGTAGACAGACAGGAAGGTTCATAGGTATACAGACAGACAGACAGAAGCAGAATTAGTTAAAGTACTTGCTAGACAGACAGATAGACAGGCAAGAAGACTAACATATTGATAGACAGACAAGTATACAGGCAGGTAGATGGAGCAGGTAGATAAAATGAGCGAGTGAGAAAGAGATTAATGAACTTCAACTGACTGACATGGCATAGAAAAACACTGAGACAGATGAGGTGAGAGAGTGAGCGTGCGGGTAAGAGTGATACAGAGATGCAATAAGCGAATGAGTGTGAAACAGACTGATAGACTGTGAAAGATGGATAAACTGGAGTAGAATTTGAGTGAATGAGTGAAAGACGATGGACCTGAGTGAGTGGGTGAGTGAATAATGAAATGAGTGAGAAGACAGCTGGAGTGATTGAGTGACGATATTACGAAGGAAAATGAAGACGGAGTACGGAGAAAGAAAGAAAGAGGAGGAGGAGGAATACAAAGGAATACAAAGCAGAGCAAACAACAACATTCCTTATGGTCCTTTCGAGGCTGCTAGTTACAGTGTAGACTATGTCTGCATGATCTAATTCTACATGCTGAAGGATAAGGCTAGAAAAGCAAGAAGGCTCCTCCCGCCTCCAAACCCTCCAATTAAAACTGACGGGAAAAAGTGAGAAGGACCACCATCCGGCATGGAAAAACTGAGGAGGAGGAGGAGGATAAAGGAAGAAGGAAAGGTAGAATGGAGGAAGGAGGAAAGAGAGGATAGTGGGAGGAAGGAGTCGTACAAGCAGCTTCCTTCTCCTTAACCCCTTCAGTATGATGACGTGTTTTTGTTTTATTCTTGCTACCAACACACGATTGTATTAAACTTTGGAGACATTTTCCGATTTCCACAGATCAATATAATTTGGTTTTTTTATTAACCAGTTCAGTACGATGATGCCATTTAATTCCTGATAAATGGACACGATTGTACTCGTCTCTCTTTCTCTCTCTCTCTCTCTCTCTCTCTCTCTCTCTCTCTCTCTCTCTCTCTCTCTCTCTCTCGTGTTGTGGAGTTTGTTTTCCCAGCAACAGGGAGACGAGTTTAGAGCAGCTGGGTCCACAGTCACTCCCACCCTCACACCTCGTACATCATCACCTATCATCTCCTCTCCTCTCTTCTCTTCTACTTTTCTCTCTTCTCCCCTCCTCTCCTCTACTCTACTCTCATTTCCTCCCTTCTCTTCTCGTCTTTCCTCTTCTCTCTTCACCTCCACTTAAGCACCTTTCTCATCTCTCCAATCTCTTCACCTATTTTTACTCATTTCCCCTTTTCTCTCTTCGCTTTTCTTCTCTCTTCACAAGTTTTTTAACATCCCATCTCTCTTATCGCTTCAATGCTTGTCTCACCTCCTCATTTCCATTCTCACTTCTCCTTTATATGCCTACCTAGGCCTACCTTACTTCCCCTTTTCTCCTCTTGGATCCTCTTCAATCTCTTCTCGTTCTCTTCTCTTTTTTTCTATTCCCTTCCTTCTTCTTCTCACCTTTTTCATCTTCTCTTTCCTTTTTTCTCTGTTCCTTCTCACTTCTCTCCTCTCCTCTCCTCTCCCCTCCCTTCCTCTCCCCTCCCCTCCCCTCTCCTTTCCCTCTCCTCTCCTCTCCTCTCTTCTCAGCTCTCTGCCCGTCATTTTTCTTCTGTCTCTCTGTTTCTTTTACTCCCCTCTCCTCTTCTCTTTTTCACCCCTCGCCTCTCCCCATCTTCATTTCTTTTATGTTTGCCTTATCTCATGCATTATGCACTATAATCACCTCTCATTATTTTCTTCTCTTCACTCTTCATCTCACTTCTCTTTTCTTCTCTTCTCTTCATCTCGTTTCTTTCTTCCTCTTCTCCAATCACTGTCATCACACTTCATATTTCATACACCATCATCGCTTCTCTTCCTTTCTTCTGCCTGTCTGTCTTCTCACCTATCCTCTCCTAACTTCTTCTGTAATCTCTCTTCTTTCCTCTACTCACTTTTCTTGCCTCCTCACTCCTCACACATAATACAACACCACCATCTCTTATCTCCTCTCTCTCTCTCTCTCTCCCTCTCCCTCTCTCTCTCTTTCTCTCTCTCTCTCTCTCTCTCTCTCTCTCTCTCTCTTTCTCTCTCTCTCTCTCTCTCTCTCTCTCTCTCTCTCTCTCTCTCTATTTCTCTCTCCTTAGTTCCTCTCTAGTCTTTTCTTTTTTCTAATCCCCCATCTAATTCCCTTGTTATCTTCTCTTTTCCTCACCTAACAACAGTTGCACCACAATCCCCCTTCATCACTCATCACTCCTCTTCACGTTCCTCTTACTTATCCCATTCTTTCCTCTTCCTCCTTCGTTATCCTCTCTTTTCCTCACCTAACAACAACGGTCATCATAATCCATCTTCAGTTCTCATCACTCAACTTCTCGTTCCTCTTACTTTTCCCGTTATTTCCTCTTCTCGACTACTCTCTTCCCCTGTTCCTCTTCTCTGTTCATTTCATCTTCTTTCTTCTTTTCCTTTCCTCTCCTTCTTCTTTTCTTATTTCCTCTTGCTACATAAATCCACTATCATGAAACTCTTTCACCTCTCTTCTCTTTAGCTCTCCTTACTATCCTTTCCCCATTCCTCTTCATTTTTTTCTTCATTCCTCTTTAGCTCGCCCTCCTCTCTACTGCTCATTTGTTTTCTCTTGTCTTCTCTTCTCTCTCCTCTTCTTCTCTCCTCGTCTTTTCCTCTTTTCTCTCTTTTCTCTTCTCACCGCACCTCACCCCTCTCCTCTTCCACTCCTTACCTCACGTCATTTTCTCTTCACCTCATCGCCACTCTCCATCTTCTCCATTCTCACCTTTGCCATCCTTTTCACTCCCCTCTCTGACGTTCCATCCATCACTGTCCTCTCTCTCTCTCTCTCTCTCCTTCCAACACCTATGCACACAGACACACTAATTAATTTCCACTCCGCCTCTCACTCCAAGTCCCTCCCTCCCCTCGCCTCCCCTCCCCTCTCATCAATCACTCTCCACTAGCCCTCAAGTCACTTCTTACTCCCCTTCATTTGACCTCCTGTTGACCTTTCACCCCACACTGTTGACTGACCGGATGTACAAACGCAAGTGAAGATAAGAAAATTAACCCGTTCCCTAAGATGACATTATTTTCTTCCTCCAGATATTTATTTACCCTCTTACGGTCGGGATAACTCTAGCATTCTGTTCCAGCTAATGCTAGACGATTTTAATTCGGCTGAGAGTGAGTCGTAAGGGTCTCTCTCTCTCTCTCTCTCTCTCTCTCTCTCTCTCTCTCTCTCTCTCTCTCTCTCTCTCTCTCAACCAAGATAACGCTTTTTCCTGTTTATTCTTGCTACCTCTAAACTATTATATTTCGATAATTAACGGAGATTTCTCGCACTGCAAGGGTTTCAAACAGACTCTAG